>NW_027104890.1:801121-879681 GCF_000696795.3 Halyomorpha halys | reverse complement strand
AAAAAAAAAAAAAAAAAAAAAAAAAAAAAAAAAAAAAGTAAATATGTATTCCGGCATATTTATGAGTGCATGAGCGTATTCCCTTAACATGATAAATGAAAGTTGAACTACGAGATAGCCCCTAGCTTTATAAATAAGTGTAGAACACGGGCGAGCAAGATTATGGAAAAATCCACAAGGCGCATTGAATATTCAGCTGGCCTAGGCAAACGGTATTACGCTCAAGGTACAAGGATGTTAATTTGCGGGTACGGACCAGTTTGATTTATACATCTGTTAATCAGATGTTCGATTTCAAACCAGTCTATGGAGTTAGGATGACCTTACTCAGTAATATAAGCAACTTTTTTTCATGTCAATTGTATCACTAATAGCTTAACAACGATCTTACGGCTAATCCCTCCTTCTTAGGGATAATCTCTAGCTAGGAAAATATATTTGAAACATTTATTGCTACTTTTGAAGTTACTTTTAAATGACATGGATCATGATTAGGGTAACAATTATCAACCAGTCAACTGCAATAATTCTTACAAGATCGTGTTTATTTTTTGTTCGGAAAAATATATATAGAGTAAAAATATATGAAAATTCAAATAGATTCCTAAACACAAACGAAAAGAACATATATTCTTACAAATAGCTTACCATGTTTCTTAAAACGAAGGGCCATTCTGCCAATTTGACAATTGAATATAATATAGTGAAAAACTTTGACTATGGTAGTTAGGCAGGTAGACAAAATAAAATCCAATTAAAAAAGCAAAACTAACACCCACCGTGGTATAAAGTTATCGCAGTTCGTTTGTTTAAAAATAAGAACTTCTTTTTCCCCAACCTCAACCCGAAGACTGAAGCCCATACTGCTGCAAGACATTCTTTTTATAAATTTTAATAAATATAAAATTAATTCATAGTCACACTACCTCTATTTACTTATTATTATTATTCATTATTATTGTTATTTTATTTCTTTATTTTTTAATTTTTTTTTCTCTCTTTTATCTCTCTTCCCTTTTTCAAATTAACTTGTTTCAATTACTATTAGAAGACAATTGTTTGTTTTATTTAAGTGTACCAATATCATTATTTGTTGTTATTAATTTTACTTTCCTCTTTTATTAAGAAGCATTATTCTTATCTATTTATTTTATTATTTTTTTTTTCTTTTTATAAGAATATTTTATATAGTTAGGGGTGTCATTTGTATGACTATACCCCCTCATAATCGACTGTTAAAAAAATATATAATATAAGTTATATCAACCATGTAAGGCCCACCAGGCCGATCTGGTATAAAAAAAAAAAAAAATGAACTTCTTTTTCTTCTTCGACTCCAGACTTGGCAAAAATCATTGAGGCACAAACGGTGAACACTGCCAGGATATCGTAACTGTCAAACATTTCCTTGCGAAATTTTGTTGAATTACGAAAAATTGAATGTGCTCTTGACGAGCTTCTAGGATAATATAAAGGCGCCTTATCGCCTTAGCAGCAGACGTTATTGAAGATTTAATATTATAAATGAAATCAAATTCAAATACTACAACCGAAACAAAGTAATGTAATTTTGCTTGTGAACCTCGGGAGCAGAGTGATTCAAAATAATCAACGAATCTTACTCTAAACTAATCCTCATTTAAGTGATGTACATGAGATAATAGACAGAGGAATCAGTGGGCCTCAGAGGCGAGTCTAAAATTGGTAATGTTCAAAGATAAAATAAGCAGATCTTGGCTATATGAAGAAACCAAGTGAATTGTCTTTGGAAGATCGGATAGAGCCGATTCTAACCAAACATCCGACCAGTTCATTGAAGCAGAGAAAAAAGATAGCCAAACCAAGGACATAGCAGAGTTTCAAAAAAGAATACAACATCTTCTCTGAATCTTAATTTTTTAGTCTGTCATTGAGATCTTGAGATCGTCTTGCTGGGTATCTAGAGTGAGCTGTGAAAGCAGGATAAGACAGAAAATGTCCCTTGGAGGTATGGGTATAACGGAGGGGATGAGCTGCCAGAAAAAGTGAAGCCAAAAAGGCGGGTTTTGTGTTGAACTTCGGTGGTGTGGCAGAGAAGTAGAGGCTAATCACAGGCTGCCTACTGTTTCAGTTTTGATAACAATGGTGGCCATTCCTATTAACTTCAATATAAACCGAGCTCAGAGGGTGTGATCAACCTCTCTTCTTTTGGCTTCACTTTATCTTTGAAGTAAAGAAGGTTATGCCATCCCCAATGTATTACAGGCTGTAGAACGAAATTGTTCTTCCACCATAAAGGGCGGGGGGGTTAAAAAAAAGTAAGTCAGACTTTTAAAGTTCTACTGCTAGTAAAATACCATTCAAGCCTTTTGATCTAGCTGCAGTAACGAAATGTCGTTGAATAATATTATTCCCATGAAAAAAATGTCGGTTTTTAAACTAAAAATGACTATTCCAGTTTTTACAACAGTTAATGGTGAAACTTGGTGATCTCCAGTATAAGCGGTTCATTAAAGTTTTTACTATTTTCGTAATATTTATTCAATTTTTTTTTAAATTACTGCTATCAAAATAATAATTATCAACGGTGCAGCATCAAGTCAGAGACATGATTTCATCCCGTGCAACAAGGTTTTTCTATACATGTTTTACCCTTTGGAAATTCGGTTTAACCACAAGCTATTACCGAAATAAGTAAACACTAGATGTCATGATTATTTTATGTCTCTGTTGAGGGTTCCTCAATTATCAGTATAAGCTTCGAAAAATAATTACAACTAAAAAGCTCACATATATTTTATATGTTAAACTAATAAGATATAATTCTACATTAGATTGTAAATAAACATAAAATTAACAAAAAATAGGTTCAATAATATCCAATAATTATTTCAAAATGTAAAAAGTAGAATGAATAGTTAGAAAACAAAATTTAAAAATAGAATCTAAATTTAATAAAAATACCTGAAAATTATTGAATTTAGATAAAAATTGATACTTAAAATGGCTTATTTACTTTATCCTTTTGTCGATTTTAATTATTTTCTAATAAAATATATATTATATATAATAAAAATTACATTACTTACCCGCCCACCAGTTAGGCTCCACTCGATAGGCAAGACAACACCCAGGGACTGACTAGATACCCATTCATTATCTATAAAATCAATAATACTCGCCTGGGACTTTTTTATATGTCATCGGATCTACAGGTAGGATCTTGTTCCACGTTCTTATTTTTCAAGTGACCGTAATTAACATACTATTCTCATTAATCACGAAATAATCCGTCCACTTTTATTTTTATATCTGAAATTTCCAATACTAGTTATGCTTGAGTTTCGAAAGAGGTGTTCTAGTATAACTTACAATCTTAAATAATTACACTGAAAAATAGTGATTAATGCTTATTATAGTACAATGCAGCCATAAATATAAACCCAAATAATTAATATTAGAATCATATTTATATCATTATTATTAGAATAAAATAACAAATATTAAGTTAAAACTAGAAAAGTAACAGACTTGTAATAAGCAGTTTTGTTTCTCTAAACTTCTAACTGTTGTTTCTCTTCATTATAAATACTACCCTCCTATTTATGTACATTTCCAAAAAATAAATAAATAAATAAAAATTGCACACAATAGATTAGGAATTCTATAACAGACGACCTACCTTCTATTCAAGGATTCTGAGAGTTTCATTAATAGCTTGATGTAGTATTTTGTTGTAAAAATAAAAATAAATAAATGTACGGTTATTGTTCTGAAGCACATTTGGATTAGTACAGGAGATATATGATAAAAATAAGTGATAGCTTGATCGAATTTCCCTAAAGACAAGGTTTAATTCTTTCAGTTAATTGTTGGTATCTCTTTGACGTACAAAAAAGTCCAGAAAAGTCTATGAGTGCAAAATACTTCTTTTTTTCGCTATCTTTATTTTTTGAAAATATCTTGTGTGGCATCAATTTCCGAAGAATTTCATGTTAAAAAAGATTATATATATATATATTAATTTTAAGAAATACGAATAAATAACAAAATGGTGGCCAAATACACAAAGACTACAATTTTCTTCTGTTTTTTACTCGGCCTCAATATCTTTAAAGGTACCTATTATACGAAAAAATTTAAAGCATTATCAAAGTAGTATACATTTTCAGAAAGTCTAGCCCTGAAAGAGCTCGTAATGGTGAAATCTCAACACTTTGTAAATTTATTTTCGCGAATTTTGTAAGAAAATTGTCATTGGATAAAAACTCTATGATATTATAAAAACGATATGATATGATTAAAAAAGTTTAAGTTTGGTAAATGTCCCTTCAACTAGTTTCTGATTATTATATTAGTTGGTGTACGACTCTCTATTAGATTTACCAAAATAAATTCGCAAAATGTTGATTTATCGTTCGTTAATGGAAAAAAAAGTTGGTTTCTGAAAAATATTCAGAAATATTGAGTGTAAAGAGCTCTGTTAGAACTAATATTTTAGTAAATTTATTGTCAATAAATTTTCTAATAATATTTTTCGTGCAGTAGATAGCTCTAAATAATTTGCGTTACAAATGAACGAAAGTTTTAGACGTTTCATATTTTATCCTGAAGCTTCATGTTTATAATAGAGAGAAATACTTTATTCATCTGTGCTGCCCAAATACATCAGGTTGCTAGATACACAGCATACTAATCAATCCGCAATCGGACATATATAAATTACATATAATTACATGGTATAATAAAATAAGAAAAAAACAGTTTTTTTCTCTCTACAGTTTCCTTTTACAATCAATCTCAGTCTATACGCCAAATACAAATATTTCAATTCATTCCTTTTTTTTTCTTTCTCTTTTCTGTTCCTTCAATTTCACACTTTTACAATTTTTAAGTCACCCGATCAACAAATTCACTATTAGACGGCAATGTGAGATAAGTCCATTAATAATAGTCAAAGCAGTAGATCAGTTTACCAAAAAACAAACAAATAAATACATTCTACGAGAACAAGACTAACACATAGATTCAAAGGAAAATATAATAAAAAGCCAAGAAGAAAAAGACAAGAAACACTTGAATGATAAATAAGTTTAAAAAAATAATAGTACTAATAAAATAAAATAATTTAATGAATAAATAAGTTAAAACAATCATTTCAAGTTGAATTTTTTTAAAAACAAGGGTTTAAAAAAATGAAGATGGTGGCCAAAAAACATATTTGGCACACATTTTTTTCCCGGACTTTTTGGTCCTACAAAATGTAAAACAAATACCAAAAACGAACTAAAAAATTCAATTCCCATCTTTTGGTGAATGAGTTCCACTCAAAAATTTACAACTATTTCATTAATTTTCCCTTGTCAAATTTTAGAACCACCGATTCTAATTTAACATACTTATTTTTTCCCCTTAAGGCTAAAAACACTGACAAAGTTTGGTGAGGTTATGATGTATTGGGAAAGTGTTCTGGAATGGCTCAAAACTCGTATGTGCAAAGAAAAAGGTCATGAAAGAACTTCTTCATAACAGATTCTATCCATCGTTATTCAAGGTTTCAGAAAGTTCAAGAGGGGAAACTTTTCCTGAGTTTTCCAATAAACCGTTGCAGATCACTTTGCAGGAAAAAGGCGAGGAAATGAGGTCTCCGAAGATTGAAAGAAAGTACCAATATGGGAGCTTGGATTTCAGGCTCTACCTCGCTTAATCTCCAAATCTCACTACTTTTTTCCAGCTTGATGTACCATACTTAAAATGAAGAAAGATGAATTTATGAAATAAATGAAAGATAAAATTAAAAGTTTAAATAAAAAAAATGTATCGTAGATGAACAGCATGGACATAAATAAGTTCTCATGAGGCAGCTGCCCTTGCTACCTAGCATCCTTGCAGAAAATAATAATAAAAAAATAAATAAAACACGTAATTATTTTGTCACACTTTACAGTAATAATAATACAGGTTGACAAAAAAAATTAATATAATAATTATCGTATGAAATAACAGAGCATGAACTCGATTTTTCGCATTTTCATGAAATGTAATATCAGTTTTAGATTACAAAAATCTTTGAAACACCTTGTGTACTCAACTGATTAACATCAAATATTACAGTACCAGAAGTACTTATTATAACATTAAAAATGCCACTATACGGATCCTATCGAGTCAATTTGAACAATACATTCATCATTGTTTGAACAAATTTCCCACAAAAATTAAAAAAAAAAAAAAATATTTCTTACTTGCCGGAAAGAGTTAGCATTAATTCCGAATTTGAAAGATTTATTACTACTGCATACTTTGACCTATTTAAAATATTTAGGTAGCTTATCTTTAGAAAAAAGATTTTTCCTGTTTTTGATAATAATAACAAATTAGAGATTTGCCATATTTAAAGACAATAAAATGTCTCTTAACATTTACAAATACATTATCTCTTATCGCAATTTCAAATTGACCTAGTAGGGTCCGATTTATGGTATTTGGTTTATAAAAAGTCTTTTTGAAGTTGATCGGTTGAGTATCCTAGGTACTATAAAAGATTTTCTCGATTCTTACGCTTAAAAACTACTAATGATGAATAGATAGTTTACCGTTGATTATTTATATGAGAAGAAGGTGATTGGGGGTGTGGTCAGTGAAGAACACAATAAATAAAAACTTATTTATTAGTGCCAACGTTTCGGCCTAAATTCCAAACCTTCATAAGGGCTACTTGGTAAAGATATTTAAGCTAAGTGCAACTTTGGCATTAAATAAATAGGTTTTTAGTTATTTTTGTTCCTCACTTGCCGCACTTCCAATCATTATTTTTAATTTTTAATTAATTTTCAAATTTAGTTTAAAAACTAGTAATACGTATAGTGAAGATGCAAAAAATCCACACGAGATAGGAAAAAAACAGAGTTCATAATAGCAAAATCATTTAGATCAGTTAAAATTATAAAATCAAATTTAAAGAAGTTCCATTTGGTAAACTTGTTTGATAAGAATTAAACTTTGATTATTTAATAATATTTATTTTTAAACTTTTATCTGATATATAAATATTTTGAAGGGCGATATAAGGGTTACTCCCCCCCCTTAAACACCTGCTCCCCCTATAACATTAACTTAGCTATGATCATTGCGAAAGAAGAGCAAAAGGAAGTCTATTTGCCCGGAGCAAGGTCGGGTGATCCCTGCATTCCTCTGCCCCTCGTTCGTTACTCTCTTCTCTCCGATCTCTTTTTCTTCTTATCTATTTCCTATCCCTTTTATTTTATCCCGTACCCACCTGGCGATCCGTCGTTCAGTTGTTTTCCCGATTTCTTATAACCTTAGGAGATCAATATGGAAACAGTTGCTGGGAGCAACAGGTGACAAATCGCTTGGTTATATAAATTATTATCGATCCACATATTAAATTAAAATTAATAAGTTGGTTTGAGGTCATCTAGGTTTTTCACAATAAATTCAAAACATCGCTTTGTGTTACATAATTGGTTCTTCAATCTGCTCTGGAGATTACAAGAACTCTTTTCAAAACTCCATTAATTTTATTTTGAACTAAATATATTTAAATTTGTATGAATAGGATCTGCAATACATTACATTTTTGAGTGTTTTAGTCGTTATTAAAGTCCAGAACCTTTTCTGCGTTTCTGGCCATTAAGTGCAATATGAGTTGTTGATAATAATTCGGCTCGCATAATTCATTAAAATAACAGGACCCTGTATGCCCTTAATACGTGCCAGGGTGGTAATCTTGGCTTTTGGGAAATTTCGACTATCGATGAGCTACTACACCAAGCTTGGATTTACCGGTGTACTTACGTACAGAACTTGCGACCTACACACCTCGATAAGCAAAATATCTTTCTCCGACCTATCGGAGTGAATCAACCTTTCGTCGACCAGTATTTATTTTATGTATTTATATTGTTGTTTTGTAAAATCTTTTGTTTTCTTAATTTATTTATCTATGTTTATTTTATCTAAAAGGCCTTTTTAGTTTTACTTATATTAATTGCTTTATTAATCTTTTGTTTGTTTACGTTTAAGTTTTTAAAAGACCTTAATATTCCCTATGTAACCGAACTAGCCCGAACCAGATATCACTCCTTCCATTATAAACTCTCTAACCACTCAAACCCCCTAGTTTCTAACCTTGCATCCTCTTCCATTCTTGACAATCCTCCGAGGCGCCTGGAAAGAAGATGGCCAGGAGACCAGCTAATGTAAAATGTCATTAGAGTGCTACCAACGGGTAGCTTCTCTACACACCTGTAACACTCCAATTTAACTTAGATCAGATTTACTAAATATATTATAATGTACAGTTGTTAATAGAAATAAATAAATATTAAAAAAAAAAGTTTTTCAAATGTCAAAAAATTGCCCACATAAATGTCCGAACCAGCTAGTTTGTTTGTTCTTTTTATAGCCTTCCAACAAAAAGACAGTCAATTTGAGATGGCTTTAACAATGCTTTAAAAACAATGATTTCAACAAGTCAGTAGTTTAAAATAATAATACAGTATTTATGTAAAAGCAATAAGGCAATTGCAACAACTGTGGTTTAGCGTTAATCCCTCATATACTAACCAACTGAGCTCTTTCCTGCGTAGCCCATCGTACTTAATTGAAAAGAGCTCTCTAATTATAGTATTGTAACAAAGTGAATAACTGTTCCGAAGAGCAGGCCTGCTGCCCAAAATATTGTATTCTAATATCGTTATACAATACTTGGAACAGGTTCCCATCCACGGTTTTATACTTAAATTGATTAAATCATAATTGAAAAAACGTGCACCCTTATCACAATATACCAAACATAAACAATAGAGTAGCCCTTAACACATCAAACATTATCTGATACAGTTCAAGCTTTAAAACCAGTAATGCAGAAACAGTACTATAAATAATCGATATATTGATAACCTGTTTTAAAATCGAGTTATAAAACATTTAAGAATATATATGTAAATAAATTCACTTATTTGTAAATACGGGAATATATGCAAATAAATTTATGTTTTGTTGAAAATTAAATACTTATTTTTTTTAAAGTGAATTTTGCTAGGAAACTCAAGTTTCTATAAAAATGATACTCGTAATTAGATATCTCATCAAACAACCCTTCCAAAAAAAGTATAATTTTATAAAATAATGGTTTCAAAATTGAATCCAAGAAGAAAAAAATAATACTTTTTATTTATTGATAGATATTACAATCTGCCACACAGTTGTGGGTAATAGGTAATAGTGATGAATGCTCTCATACATACTAAAATAAAAAAAATAAAAAATCCCCCCCAAAAAACTCTCTCCAAGAATAAGCAATTGATCTAAATAATTTCATGTGTCCTGACTTACGTTTAATTTTTCCAATGGACAGAAGGGGCTTGCGCCGCCCAGCCTCTTCCAGCAAAGACACAACATCCTGGCATGTAATCGACTGAGCAAAGCCATATAGGTGAAAAAAGTTTTCAAGAGGGGGTAACAATAAGCCATGTTCGCCATAATAGACTGTAATGAGTAAGGACCAGTATAAAGGGAATTTATCGCATAAAGAATGACATAGTTTCGAAACTGACAAAAGTTGAAACAATACTAATATTTTATATTATACTAAGAGAGTTTCGGAATTGATTTGGAAGCTATTAAAAGTTTTTTACGGTCTTTTATAAACGTTGAGTAATATAACATTCAAAAGAAGTTAAGCTATTACACACGACAGTATATCTTAGAAACTTTCAAATACCAAAAGCAAACAAAAGATCGTTAAAATTCCTAACCGGTCGAATCCATCGATGGTTGTGGTAGCAGTGTTGTAGCATTAATACAACACATCTAACAGTATAAAATTTCCTAAGCAACTAATGATGATTCTTCAAACAATAGTCTGTTATGAAATAGGCTCCAAAGAGTAGTTTGGTAAGAACATTTCTAAGAAAACAAGATTTCAATTTTAAAAATTATACGTTTTATTTGAATTCCTAGTCTTCCAGTGGAAGTGTATAAATGGTAAAAAGGTTTCCTATTTATAATAATAGGTAAAATATTACCTACCTACAACTCTATCATAAGGAAGATAATTTCGATGACAATTTCACAAGATCATTTTGACTTAAAAAATTGGGGTAAAATAACTGCCTTTTTTTCTTCCCGGCTCTTGTAAAAAAAAAAAAAAAAAAAAAAAAAAAAAAAAAAAAAAAAAAAATACGATTATATATCAATAATTGGTTCAATGCCTTTTTTCTGGGGTTATTGTAAACCTAAGAACAAAATTTGTAGAAACATTTATTAAAAGGACGTGTGGACGTTTTAGGGTCAATAAATGATTTAATTTTGTTTTTTTTTTTTGGGGGGGGAGAAGAGTGGGCTATTTTCACAAGTGATAATTTTAATTGTGTGATGTGATTTTGAAATATTTATGATTAATATTTTTATATGTTTAAAATTCAGTTTCGTTTCTAAAACTATAGTATTTTCTAATTATATTGATTAGACCACTTCCCTATTTGAACACTGAAATGAAACTTAATCCTTACAAGAAGGGATTGAACGAAGGAAGGAAGTACTGCTACTAGACCAATGGTTGCGCAAGGAGGTGATCTGGTCAAAATCACGCTCGACGGCCAGATTTTTACCCATTAAGGGTACCAATGTACAAGGGGTATGAGGCTGGGTGGACCCCAGGTGGGCACAAGAACCCACAGTGTTGACTCAGGGCTACAGTGTAATTATTTTCTACCCAGTCGGATTCGAAACCAGGTCCTTGGAGTTAGTAGCATCGTGCCACCGCGCTACCTCAATTTATTTTAGTGGCATATAATTTTAAAACTTCACTCGGTAAAGTCATTCAACTGAACATTTTTTTAACTATTGTCCCACGGTATCCTATTGGAGAGTAAACCCGTTATAAGCTATAAATGACCGACGTAATGAGAAAGGAGACTGCTGCAAAGGTACAACCATCATAAAGGAGCCTTTAAATCCTATGGGGACACTTCTAGAATATGGGACCGCCCAATAAGAAGAATGCGCGCAAGACATTGGACGTCACCGAGCGACAGTAAACAGCTCGCAACAAGGGAACCCTATAAAGCAAAAGTCTACGCTGCACAGTCAATTACTATTCATGAGGTGTCCTCTAGCCTGCAATGATATATCCTCCAGTCGATGAATTCCATTTATGGATATTCTGTTTTGATCGCGTGCTTTCAAGAGATGTTTAGTTTCGTACAAGGAAAATTATCCAAAATTATAAATGAATCTAAAAAGTCTTTTCTATTTATCTTCTGGTACGAAGCATTTAAATGATGTAAAATTTTATGATGGAATCATTCTATTTTTCTAATGTAATTAGTATAATATTTATTATATTTTTATATAAGGCATAATATATAAAAATAATTCTAGCAGCAAAAAGCACGAATGCTCACTCATGAGTAATAACATTTTGACAAGAAATTGTAACTTGTTACTCCTTCAAACTAACAATCAATGATATTAAGAAAATATCACCAATAATAATTAATTTATTGACAACCATTAACATTGAATAATAGCAGTTGTTATTTAAGTGCTCCAATTATATTTTCATGCTTTGCAAAAACGTTGTACCGTAATATCTGAAATCTCTTCCAAACAAAATCAACATTATCTCATGATAATTTTGATAGATTTTTTTAAAAATATTTATTACATTGCTAATAAAGAAATGAGTCTGCCAATCAGATGAAGCAACCTATAAAAATGGCGGATGTAAAAAAAATCATTTTTTAGTTCTATTAATCATAAAAAAACATTATGTGTTAAGTTTTTACCTAGACTATACAAGAGATACAGTAAATGTCATTAAAGTATTTAATATTCACCCTGAAGTTTATTTTATTTCAGAAAACCTACTACAATCTTTTGAAGGTGAGCATGACAAGTAGATTTATTCTTTATTTAGAATTACAATAAAAACATTCGCATAATGTACGTTTATCACTCAATACCGTTTTAGTATTATTACACAATATAGCTTTAATAATTGTGAAGTACTATCTTTGATGTCGAAATCTGAAACTTATGATACAATCACAGCCACTTAAAATGGCTACCAGTCCGGTTACAGCTGTGTTAAGATTAAAAAAAAAACTCATAAAATTACTTAATTAATTAATAAAGACCAAACGTTATCTCTCAAAAAATAAATATAAATAATCTGTACCGTTACCAACGGTGTTAATAATAACCCAATTCTATAAAAATAAATTTCAATTTTAAATATCTATGAAGCAATAATTCTAGTAAAAGCTTTTAATAACTCTTATTTTTATGGCAATCATCGTCCTCATCGAGTTGTCCATCGAATTCATGCAGCATTACGAATGGCAGTACCACATTTCCCTCCAGATTACTATAGGCAGGAGTACTTAGAACTTTCACTGCACGCTTATTAGCCTGCCTAAAGTCTGGATTTTTTATATTTGTTGCCCTTTGTTCTATTCTAGTGGATGGTACTGGGTGCATCTGTTGATCGATGGCTGGTATCGCTGCTGGAGATCATAACAAATAAAAAATCCATCTAGGGAGCGACGGTCCTATATCACCTTTGAAATATTTGCTTAGAACGAGGAGAGGAGACTTTAAGATATTTTAATTGAGAAATATTTAAATTGCCTGAAATTCAAAAACGGCGTGAAAAATAGCGAGTAGGGTGGTCGATCTACAACATAGTGACAATCCCAAAAGATGACATCATACATAACACAATAATAAGGTTATCCAGCTCGGCCTAATCCGCCCCACTAAGACCAAAAGGGAGCGACGGTCCTATATCACTTTAGAAATATTAGCTTAAAACGGGAAGAGGAGACTTTAAGATAATTAAATCCAGTAATATTTAAAAAGCGCCTGAAATTGGAAAACGGTGTGATCACTGCTAAGTTCTCGAAACACGAGGTCTACTCTACACGAATGTCATTCCTTCTATAGGCAACTTTCCTTTGTAGAGCTGCTTTCGATAGATCAACCATGGCTTCATGCCACTTCACTCTTCCTCCAAGAATCGTAGTACATCATGCAGTTATAAATGATATAGCTTAACAGGACATTCAACCTTGGACACCTTACTCTAGATCGAGTCTCCATAATGGCCCTACGTCATCTAGAAAACCTTATTATTGTTGTCAAAGAGACCTCTGGGCCTCCTGAACCTGACTCTCTGCACGAAGATACGACTGGGTAATGTAGAACCTGTTCTAAAATCCTGATTTTGTAAGCCAGTAAGTAGACAGGTGAAAGTTACCAACAATAATATAAGTTATTATATATATATATATATATATATATATATATATGTTTAATGCAAATGTGAGTGCATGATTGTATATGCATATGTAAAGACATGTACTTTACGTTAGGTACACTTTACTTATATACATGTATACACCTAGATACATTACCACGAATATAATTATTTCATCTTGATCCATCGAAATAAACAACAGCATAGTAACTAACAATAATGACACTTCTGCCTTGAATGCAATAACAATTGGTATCAAGACTTCATAAGAAGAATATGTTCATCGAGAATTCACACCGCAGTCAATCAATGCCGTTCTTGGAAAAGACATACTGAAGATTGATGTCGGGAATGCGTTTAATACCGAGAATCATTCATAAAAATAACTGATCATGAATGATTATGATTATTTGATATTTGTCGTAATTTCTGGGAGATATTTGTAATTAAAACCAATGTTAAATGAAATTTTACTTCATTGATGTAAATGTAACCAACATGGGCGTAGGCAGGATTTTACTATGGGGGGGGGGAGCAGACCTCAACCCTCAACCTATAACATACACACTTAAATGCATATATATACATATATGTATAATTATTGTACACACAATAACACAAAAATATAAGAGTAGGTAAGAGGTTTGCTATGACAGCATCAGCCTTCTGGGATTGCTGGCAAAAATATTAACAACCTCTTCTACGATGGTTGCCTTCTTTAATTTATTTTCTACAAACATTCTGAGATTATTAAAATGGCAAACTGTGAATTATAATAGGAAAAATGAAAACAAAAAAAAAGGTTCACTTTTATTCGTTTTCCTCATTATTTTTAGAGATAAGTATATGAATAATAATTTCGCTCATTGAATCGTACCTTTTTGTACCGAAGAATCCACATCTTGTACCTTCAAAGGTTGTGATCAGTGAAGATGTTAACTCACTAATGTTACCATACTAATTATAGTATCTTTCCAGAAAGAAATCATCTATCAAATAAGTCTAGTATTTCCTTTATTATTTTTTTCCGAGGGTCCAAAAATCATGGGGGTACCGCGGCTCCTCCCTGCTTTCCTCATGTCAACCAAATAATGATATACTTATAGGTCGCTAACAAGGGTAAAGAAAATAAACGCATCCTATCACTCACAATCTTTCATCATTCTTCTACAAATAAAATACCCTATTGTTAGGCCACTTAAAAAATAAATTACACACTAAACACTTCTATTGTGCTCCAGCATAATAGTTACAAAGGCGATACATCTTGTGCAAACCACACGTTCACTTCCTCCTTCCTTATAGAGAAAGAATTTCTCGGTTTAGAAAGCCTATGAGATGAGATGATTACATAAAAATAGCGTTTATAATTTTTGCTTATAGTTTTTTTTTTCTTCGTGATATCAACTACTTACATAACCGTTACGCGTACGTGGCACCAAAATTAAGGGAATAAATGTATTCGTTATTAATCCATATATTACTATATACAATATATTATGGGATTTGTAACATAAATATAAAGGCATTCTCTTTCTGCATCATTATGAAAACTGAATTTATACTGATGAACGCAGATTTACTCCTGTATATAATTCTTTAAAGTTAATTTTAATGTCTATAATTTACTGTAATTAATTTTTATTACATTTATATTTACCTTTACAACGCGCTATTTTAATTTTATTCCATGCTTTTTGTTTCGTTCCCATTAAAACTTTCAAAATTCCCTCTCTCTCTCATTCATACCTCTTTGGAATACTTGAAACATTATTTATTTATGTTTTGAATACTGTGAACATATTTCTGATTTCACTATATTTATGCTTCTTATAATTTAATTATTCTATTACATTGTCGGCACATTTATGAATATAACTCACAGTTATATTAGTATTTGATCAATTGATATTCAAATATGAAATAAAAAAAAAAATATTATAATTTCTAATTATAAAATATTATGTCTTTCTTATTTTTTGTTTGTTTTTTATGAGTGGCGTAAAACTTTTTATTTTTATTTTTTTTACTTTTTATATATTTTTTAAAAATTTTTCGTCCTTATGACTTCAAAAACCGAAACAACAATTCTACTGTTTTATCATAGACTTTGTAAGGGTTTTCTTATTTTATATTTCACCATAAAAGATGGTTTCGACGTAATTGTTTATTGTTGACTTGCAAAATTGTAGGCCTTTTAGGAGATAATGACAGGCATTGAAACTTTTATGGGATTTTACAAAAAAAAAAAAAAAATGGTTATACAAGCTAACAAAATTATTGATAGTAAAAACATCAAAACACTTAATAAATTAAATTTATTATTTATTTATTTATTTGTTTACACAATCCTTCTGCTTATTTTTGACATGGTATAGAAGGACGATGACTATCAAGGGTTAGCAGATATTGCCTATGAGCAGTTTAATTCCTAATTCTTAACTGCTAAAAAAATATTGTTGATTGAAAATATGTTACATCATTTTCATATTCCAATAAAGTAAGGAGTTCTTATCTTGAGATGTGCTAATAATAGCAATGCCGTTTGCATATTATTAATTTTCAATATCTATTTCGTTCTAATGTCAAAATAAAAATAAATATCACTAAATGTTTTCATACCTCTGAGTTATGATACCCCTAATTTAAAAAAAAATCTTTTAGAGCCATAACATGGACCATTTATATTTATTCTAAGCAAATATAAGATAATCAGCAAATTTCTGATTGTTTATGATATGCAATAAAGTGACAACGGTTCATTTAGAGTTGTTTTTCTTCTGATCGAAGGATTTAATAGGTAGGAACGAGGTCGCAAAGTCGGCAATCCAAGCTCAACGTTAAATCTTACTGCGTTGATAACGGTTTAACGACTTTTGGATTGAATACTGCTGGTGATAGTGTCAGACATTCATGTAATTTTTTTTCTTTAGTCGTGAGTTCTAAGTAATGTTCGCAAGGACTTTATTACTAGTGAACCGAATACATATCAGATATAAAATATAATTATAGATTTTTTTTTAAGTAAAAGGACAGACTGAGGATGTATATGGAAAAGCTGAAATCACCGTTAGATAGACTAATTATTCGGCAATCTACACCAAACAATCAAATGGATATTACTTGCAAAGGTCATCCTGATTCCAAAAGAATTCAGCTCGATCGCCGCCTTACATGGAACCACCATATCAACATCAAACTTACTCAAACCTACGCAAGGTTAGCAATGCTATATTCTATCCTAAACAGAAAATTCAAATTAAAATCAGAAACAGCTATTCTTATTTTTAAAACAATTCTCAGGCCACTGCTTATGTACGAAAAAGGAATAAAAAATTACAATCTTTTGAAAATAAAGTCCTGAGAATTGCAGTGGATACTCCTTGGTTTGTAAGAAACAGCCAATTGTATCAGGAATTACAAATGGAGACAATAGAAGATTACCAAAAATAGATTCATGAAGTTCCACTCCCAGTTACCTATAGTTAAAGGAGTAGTGACCTACAACCTGAGAAACCCAACCACAACCCGGAGATAGAAGCCCAGGGTACTACAGGACATCCTGTTATAAGTTCTATACTTATCAGTTCTTTTATTGTCATTTTAAAAAACTTTTTTCTCTTCATCTTTTTCTTTAATTAGAATTTTTTTCCATTAGAAGTCAATTATTTATTTTGTTGGATCTATAAATGTCATTGTTTTTGTTATTAAGTTCACTTTTATCTGGTATCAAGTATTACTATTTTTATCTATTTATTTCATTTCATTTTATTTTTTTTATTTACAACGTTGAATATAGTGGTGATGTCTTTTGTATAAGGCTATAGTCCTCCCCCCATTACCAATTGTTAAAAAAAAAATTGTACCTCTTACATTAATCTGATATTAATACATGGATGGCCCAACAGGCCGATCTGGTACTAACAAAAATAACAAAAAATTCCAAAAGATTTTGGTTGCGTATCAATAAATACATATTTCGGATATTTAATAAAAATAGTAGATTAATTGAAACAGGTATAATCACTCAAAAATAACAGATATTAATTCGGTTGTTGTTGAGGAAAAATAAATATTATCAATTAGAAAAAACAACTATATTGATATAAGAAGGTCAAGGTTGTGAAAGTGGTAATTAATTGCGATGGAAGAAATTACTAATACTTTAATCTTGTACACTTCTTGTTGGGTCTACTTTCTCGCGATATTAGTATCCGTAGGTAACAAAAGAGTAGCTAGTCAGTAACAAACACGGCTAGATCCATTTTTTTTTTCACAAAATGAGTTACACTATTTCTGTCTGGTGGTTGTATCTACCTTCCAATACTTAAACTCCTCCATTAAAAATGGGTTCAAATACGCTGCTTCTTTACAAAAAACGGCCAAAAAAATAAGTGCTTAGTTTTAAACACAACCATGTTCTGCAGAGCGAATCAAAGCTGAGTATTCAGATCACGTGACCACGATAAACTTCACTATACCTGTGGTTGTGTGTTTACTATTTTATTCAAGCCGTTTTAGTAAAATACGTTTTAATCGATCTCATAAAATAATTTAGCCTGTTTGTTGTTAAATTGGATCTGACCGTGTTCCTACTATAAGCTACTATAGTTACTAAAATAATGTTTAATGATCATAAAAAAGTGGCAGTGGCACAGAGTTGGGCAAAATTGTATCTACAATTACAAGTTACACCCAAACTACTAATGTAATTAGTTATTGATAATGGGGGACTGCATTTTTCAATTAAAGTAATTGTAATAGCAATTTTACAACAAAAGTTAGTAGTTGATAAAATCAGTAATTCCAAAAATAAATACAGTTAGTAGTTGTAGTTGCAGCTATAGTTATTTGGATAATTACTTTAAAAAACTGTATAGAACAGTGGTGGAAGTAGTTAAGGCTGTTAAGAAATAACTACTTGCAATGTCTTTATATTCAAAATTGTATTATATTACATATACTACATTATAACATACGTTTTATTGTAAATTACGCGTAACAGAAAATAATTTTAATGCAAATAAATGAACAACAAACAAAAAATCTGTAAAATGATGAAAATAAATGTAAATTCCTCTTTATTCTTCCCAAATTGAATGAAATATGCGTAATAAGTATGTGGTTGTGGTTATTACTCAATAAGCACAGTTAGAATTACAACTACTAATTGTAATTATTTTTATAACTACTTTTTATTTGAACTAGTAGTTGGATTTATGAATACCAAATACAATTACTGTAATTAAAAAACCAAGAATATACAATTACAGTTACCAACTACATTTTTGTAACTGTAGTTGCAATTATATAACTAGTATTTATTAGTTGAAAAAGTAGTTAATTACGAAAGTATTTAATTACTGCCCACTCTGCAATGGCTCTCATAATATATATTGTTGAATGAGTTATAACTATTATACGTGGCAAATATGAAACTTAATGGCGTTAAATACTTCCTTTATATAACCTAAACGTTTTTAATACAATCACATGTTACAAAGTTAGTCATCATAATGATACCTCATTAAAAATTAATGTTTTTATACCCCGGAGCATTTGTCAAAAGCTACCCAACTATCACTGACTGTTTGGTAAGAACAAGTTTATTAACATAATAAGTAGGTTAGCCCTTGTAAGACATAGCCATATGAGTAATAAACAGTAATTAGGGCGCAGTTTAGGGGCTCTAGTTAAACACTCAGTCAGCCCTACCAGATGTCAGTGCTATGTCACACATCTATTACTTACTCTTTCTTATTCATGCCATACTGCTGATATCAAAATAAATTTCATGGCAAACGTTATTTGTATATGTACATATATGTTACTATATATACTTTTAGAGTAAATTTAATCACGAAGTTTAATTATAAAATCCAAATATCCTCTACTGGTTTTTAATGCTAGTGATGTGGTTGAGATAGAAGCGTCGAGATCTCCGGAGTCCTGCCCTTTCCTCCATATGGGGGGAGGGAGTTCCCCAGGCTGAATGTATCATAAACACGAATGATTGTGTTCAAGATGTTATTTTACGTTATGTTCAATTTTATTTTTAATTAGTTTTATTATGTCATTATTATTACCATTATAAACCATTGTGTAATGATTTTCGGCTGTTTTTTTAATTAATATAATTTAATTTAACTTTAAACACCAGATATTTAACCATTTTTACAATTGATTATGAAAAACCACGCGCTAAAAAAATAATTACTTAATAGATGATTAGTTAAATTAACGTTAGTTAAACTGATTTAGCTGATTTAAAGTAATTTATTGCTGCCCCGGAAGGTTCTAATAAGTCACTATATTGCACATGGTTGAAAGAGGTCTAGTAAAAATGTTTCATTTACATATTCCATTGTGCTAAAAATTATATTTTACTTAAATTATAATTTATAAATATTATAAAGTCAAATATCAATATTACTGGTATTTATTAAATTACAAAATATAAATGTATTAACAAATAATCTGGATATTTGTGATTCTATATTTTAAAATGTTTGGAAATTATTTTGCTATCAGTAAATATAGATAGTTATTTTAAGTAAAAATATGAAATAGTATTATAAACCACTCTATAATTATTGATTATATTATTGAATTAGAATTTATGTTTTTAATGAATAAGGGAATAGGTATAGTTATTGAGGTATACACCCACAATTTTTAATATAAAACTATATATTAAAAAACAGTTTTATATTATATTATAACAGTATTATAAATAATAAAATTATATTAACTGTCATACACAGTTATTTTAAATTAAATATCGATAAAAATCGAAAATCCACATTTTTTGCTGAAGATTAAAAACATGAAAACATAAAAGTACTGAAAAAAAATAACAACAACTTTTTTTAAAAAATTGTAAAAAATATTTGGATAAACAGTATGTTTGAAAATATATTTTAATAATATGTCAGTTGCGAAAAGGATTACTATGGAAAATGGCCATTAAACTTGGTTCGAAACGTGACACATATACTTTAAATATAAATAAAATAAAACTGTTATAAAAATGTTTATTATTATATAGTTTTATATTAAAAAATCTTATACTATGGTTAAATTGAAAATATTTTATTTTATTTTTATAGTAAAATGTGATTAAAATTTAATTTTATTTCAGTTGAATTGACCTATCTTATGAAGTATATATTCAATGTTTCAATATTATAACAATCATTACCATAAGAGTATTAATGAGACTATTAATTACTATACAGAAAAATAAAAATAATGTTCAGGTAAATACATTTGATTGTATAAATTTTGATAACATTTAATACATACACATACAATTTGCTAAACGAACCGGCAGTACTAGTGAATGCATATAAAATTTTCGAGTAAATATACTGTATAAATATGATTCGCTTAAGTTTGTACAATACATGTATTTATCTGTTTATATTATGTTAATATCATCAATATATTTTAAGTATATACATATACAATTATTAATAATATTACAACTACGCTAAAAGGAGTTTTGTGTACTTACAAGTGTTGTATGTTGATAAGTCAATTATCATAAAAACAAATATATGTTCAAAAGTGAGCTCAAATTTCAAGAATGAGATATCTACAGTCATTATATATTTTCTATTTCAGGAGTAACAAATACTCGAAATAATTAATGAATCTCATATAGTATCTGATTTTTGTTTTTTAAATTCATAAAAAAGAAGAGCAAATCTAGAACATGCCCATGTATAGCAATGTTGTATCAGACCACATAAGTGCCAAAACACCTCTTGCAGGTTTCCCTTTTTTAAATAATCGCTTAGTGTCAAATCCTAAATCCAGTAGACTCCTACGCAAAGAGTGCGAGTGCAAGAGATGTTTGACAACTGGTCCTGTCCTATCGGCACCTCCCTATAAGAGTTCCTGTCAATCTTACAGCCCTATTTGGAGCCCAAACATCAAAACACGTGGTCATTTTTTTTAACCACATTCAAATAACTTTCCATAATAAATTATATGAATTCGATTAAACTTTTCAATCCGGGTCTATCGACCGGGAACTAAACGTATTCCTGTTATAATTACATTTTGTTTTCGTTTTTATAAAGGCTTGTTTTTTGAAGAATTGCATTTTTGTGAATCATTTAGAATTTTGGATTGGATGCCAAATGAATTGAATTAAGCCAGTAAAGCACAAAAGCTCAACACTATGTCTCTGAATAGGCCTTCTACTTGGAGGAAGGAGTATAATGGACGTACTCCGTCCATTCTAGGCCTAGTGGCGCCAGGAGGCGGGGTCTATTCCTTTCGTAGGCGTAGCATCATCTACGCCATATTTGATATTTAATCGACACATTTTGTTGTTGAAATATTTTTTTTAATTACTATTAATTCTCAGTCACTTTTTTTGTTGTAAACATTAAATATTCTAAAAAATAATGTTCATTGTTTTTATTTATTTATTTTTTTGTAAATAAAAACTTTCTCCATTATATCAGAAACAATTATTCATTTGTAGCAAACTTTATATTTTAATGTTTTTCTTAAAATAAATTAATGTTTTATTAACTGTTCCTAGAAAACATTAATTGAAAAACTGACCATGTTAATTAAATTCTAGATTCTCTCCTTGCATTTTAAAACATTAAATATATTTTAGGATCCATAATATTAGCATTCAAATGAGTCTGCACAGAAAAAAAACATGAATCTCCCGAGAACAGCTTAATGGATTTTTATTATAGAAATACCAAATTAATGAAAATTGCATTCAGTACAACTTCTATTCCTTTCACATTTGCGATTAATTGAACGCTTTTACAGATAATTAAATTAATATGCTAAACTTTATTAGCTTCAACGTAAAGTTGCCTTCAAGGGCAAGGAGTGATCTAAGCGTCATTTTCGCTTAGAAGGAGAGTAGGGTTATAACACAGCACGCCCGTATAATTGAAGGTTCTATGAGCTTTCAGTAATATATTAAAGAATTTTCCAAATAATGTTTGACTTTTTTTCGTTTCCATCTTTCAAGAGAATTCTATGTAAGATACTTCTAATACAAAAAAAAATCGTATATTTGTTAATGTAGGTTAGTGTTTAAATATCTAATCATGGATTGATACGTGGACTGTGTGTTTAAGCAACGAGATATATTTGGGCAACATTGCTGAATAAAGCATTTCTCTCTTGAACATTCTGTGGCGGTTTAGTTCAACAATGATAATGGTACCTTACAATTAAAATTTAAAATTTTATATAGATGATTGAGCGTATGTGAAAAAGAAATAGATAGTCATCTAAAAGCTAATTCTAAGAGTATAGAAATGACATGTAAATAAAATAGATATGAAGGTAGAGGTTTCCTAAAGCGTGTATAAACATACATACATCGATTTTGATTTATATTTTATGTTAGTATGAATGCCTTTTTATATTTCTATCTTTCGACCGGTTTCATTTGCTACTCTCACATTAGCTTTATTTATATTGTATCTATTCATTTTAGACCAGAGGAAGACCTGCATTGTGATTGTGGATTGAAACGTCATAAATAAAAATAACGTATTCTGAGTAGGAGAGTATAACTTTATCAGCATTTAAATTGGATACATAAAAAAAAATGCAACAATATTGTGTAAGGAAAATAAAATAACATATACTAATTGTGGGTTTCGACTTTGAGATGTTACATTTTAAGGAGAGTGCTAACAGTAGTAATCGAAGCTAAGGATCGTCTAGTTTGATAAGTACATGAACGGGTGACTGGCCGCTCGAAATGGATGTCCGCTCATGACGGAAAGACACACTACTTCTCATCACAGTCCGGTTTGTGGGGCCCATTCAAGGATATCAAATAGCTTCCCGCAGGTTTAAACTATGGAAGATCTGCTACTGGGAAAACCATGTAAGTCCTCATACGCGCACAGACCCTATATAGCCATCATCCGTTTAGAACAATGTCATTGTTCATGAAATCGAATCAGAGGGTGGGTAGGTCACTAACAGATTACCCTCAAAGGGGCTGGTTATGGTGACTAAGCTCGAATAGCAGTCAATATTTTAAAATCTAGATTCACCAAAAATGTATCATCAAAATCCAGGATGCACATTTTGATTGCACATCCTCACCTCTATTGATTTAATAGGAATGATTTATTTCTTTAAATTGTATCAGTGACATCCCTAGTAATTTACTTGCTTAATTCCTCACCACTCTAACCCTATTAAGCGTACCTGACCTTTCAGTACGTCGTACCCTGACACATTCCTTTCTTTGAAATATTATTGTTATTATTCTTACCATTATAAACACTTCGATGATAAGTGGTATATGTCATATTACATAAACATCTAGAACTCACAGTGACAGCGGTTTTGGGTTAGGTCAGATGAAGAGGTCAACACTAACAGAATAGTCCTTGAACCGTTGAATTTATAGCTGTAGTGCTCCAAATACCGTGGTTCCTTCTGGAGCTCTCCGCTCATCGGCTGGAACAAGCAGTCAAGGCCACTCTTCTAACAATGCCATTTTTCTTGTTCCAGGCTCTAGATTTCGTAAATACTTGAGCAGTATTATTTTATACTCATTTTTAAAAAATGCGATGAATATTACAACTTATTGGCAAAAAAGGATTTTATAAAAACACGCACTTCACTATTGATAGCTAAAACAACTTATCGCTGATCTTTTAAAACTTGTATACTTATTATGGTACAAATGAAGAAAAAAGTCACTAGTTTAACTGTTTAATGTTTTTTTATTTTTTGTTGTTTTTTTTTTTTTCAAAAAATGATGTTTACAGTTTATTTTGGAAAAATTTGCAACACTTACTAAAATTATTATAACTTCCAGGGAACCAATTGCTTCTTCAATAAAAGACTATCATAACCTTAAAAAGAAAAGGAACCCCAGAAAACACACAATAGTAAAACAAAAATATTATTTCCCTTAATTGCTTAAAAAAAAAGTATAAAATAAAAATCGTGATAAAATGGGTTGAAACAGTAGAAATTTCAGTCCTAGTAAAGCGCGATATGGATTCAATCCTGGAAAGTTATGAATGATTACGTGAACGACGGAAATCAGGTGAAAAAATCCTACAATGGATCAAGTTCAAAAATTAAAGTATGTAGTTACCTGCGATTTGGATAAAATCCTGCGAAAACATGAATGCTTGCGAAAACAAGGACATCAAAATAAAAATGAATCAAGTTGAAAAATGTCTATAAAAAAATCATTCATAAGGATTTTAAAGGATACTAAAAATTAATCGGACTTTTTTTTTCTTTTTTCAGCCATAACCATTGGCGTAACCAGATAGGGGCAGCTCCCCCCCCTCCCAAGAGTAAAAAAGTATTAATTTAATAAAAAATATTTTTTCAAGCAAATAAATAATAATAAAGCATTGCCAAAATTCCAAAAGGTGTACATACCATAGATAGATAATAGAAAATGGTCAGGGGGTGCGGTAACCAAAAAAAAAAAAACAAAGATAAATAAACAAAAAATTCTTATTCATGCCTAGGCATTCATTTTTGAACTTGATCCATAGAAGGATTTTTTTCTCCCGATTTACGTCGTTCACGTAATCATTCATAACTTTCGGATTGAATCCATATTGACTGAGATTTCTATTGTCCCAACCCTTTTTAACACTATATTTATTTTATGCATTTTTTTTCAGCAATAAAGGGATACAATATTTTTTTGTTTTATTTTCTTTTTGTACAGAATTTTCAAACAAAAATTTTTTGTTTTTGTTTTACTATTGTGCGTTTTAGTGATACTTTTTTACTGACGCTTAGGCATTAATAAAGACTGTTTTGTTTATTTATGTTTTTTGTTTGTTTTTTTCCAACCGCACCTACCGACCATATTCTGTTATTGTTAATTCTATATAATGTTTTAAGAACCATATTGCTTATGGTTTGCCCTCCACCTAATTTTGATCCTAGCTATGTCATCTTTTGGTTTTCATAATTTTTCAATTGATATAAGATAACCTTGTAATCCAATAAATATATATATGAGTATATTACAAAATTTTATTCATTTTTTCCGTCTTCTTGGGCACATTACAACGATATTTTTAAATGAAGAATCAGTAAAATAGTTCTGTTTAAATCTATACTAGTAAGTGGCGGTAATGAGGAATAGACAGCATGAAAGGAATCAGAAACGGCAGAACGGAAGGCAGACAATAGTAACCGGGAACCGGCGTGGGATTTATTGCAGATAGTTAGCTGTACCTTAGCTACCTAGTGGAGATAACCCTCACAGTTTGCCAATAGCCTCATGTAACAAAGTACCTTAACAAATAAATAACTACTCATAGGGGCTAGGTGGTTACCTCAATTACCTAACGGATTTATAAGTTCCACCTATAATAGTCTGCTACGACTTATTCATATCCCTAGTTTTTATCATAAGTTAGTAGAATAACACAAACCTTATGTGTATAATAAAAAAAATTGCAGACTGATAGAAGAAGAATGTAATATTCTATAACGATTAACGATCAAAAAGTGTAGTATTTAGGTGGACAGAGAGTACCCCACCCCTAGTTAATGTTATTAATTTTATTATTAAAGTAAATAAAATCAATTCATTATAATACCTCAATTAAGAAAAAAAGGCTGAGGTGTATTTAATATTACTTCCATCACGTTTACTACGAAAAATTTTACTATTTGAGCAATAACCACACTCTCAGCTATTTTTTACCTAAGTAACATTTTTGGGTGGGTTTCAGCTCATTTCTCTAAAAAGTCATGACAAGAAAATTTCTTAGAATGTCCTGTTATGCAATTAATTATAACGATTTCCATGAATTATTAAGTTTCGATTTCATTCATAATCATTAAAGATTATAATATGTGTATGTAAAACTGAAATGATTTTTTAATTTTATCAGTTTTTGTTTCTTCGGTATACAAAGGAGAAACTAAATGACCTTTTGTCACCGAGATGCTTTTGTGAAAGGGTTGTATATATCATTTAAAACGGCGTTATTAATTTCTCCTACAAACAAAATTACTATTAATCATGAATATTCAAAATTGTTGAATTCCCGAAGATCTCATAACTCGCGTTGGTTGAGGTATAGTGGGATTACAAGACTTATATTATTAGCCTGATATAAAACTGATTTAATTATAATGTTTGTTGTTCGAGAAGTATATTCATTCAGAATGAATGGAAATGTCTTCGAAGTTTTTTCCATTAAGTGTAATTAAAACCCACTATCTTGGTTCAAAAGTAATCAAAATTTATCATTAAATATCAATCAAAATTATTGATAAAAAGCACTTGGATCACCATTGAACCTACATTTTTAATATAAAACATACACAATACTACATAATATTAAAAAAAAAAATTAAGAGTGTTATCCTATATAAATTGATATATTCCACAAGTCTCGGCTTGATAGATTTTCTAGTGTTGTTGGTAGTTTTTAAGATATAGAGCTCCGACTGAAAAATTAATGTTTTTTTAAGGTTTTGAAACAGCCGTCATTTTTTATTCCCCCACGTATACTTGGCAGACTCATCAGTTTTGACTAGTAATTATACATAGTTTTGATTGGAGTAATCAAAAATTGGGGTGAGATAAATGCCTTTTTTCTTCTCTTTGGCTCTTGTACTATCAGGAATGACCAGGAAGGGGGTTATAAAAAAAAACATTCATAGTAATGGTACACATTAAAATTTATTAGCAACGATTGCAAATTGTTCTGTAAAATTCAATCAACTGTTCCAAAATATTTAATTGGTTTACGAAGCTACTTAATTAACTACGTCAGTTAACCTTAAAAAAATACAATTCATCATTGAGCCATTCGGTTCTACAGTAAACAATGTTTAAACAAAGACACGCGTTTATACATCACTGAAACTGTATATGTTATATAAAAGAATCAAAGTAGACCATGATGATTAAAATATGCCAATGTTTAGGGCCGGCAATAGACTTATCAAATTTCTTTCTTGCGTCGAATTGTTTTTAAATAGGATAAGATTCAGCGAAAGAAAAACAGATGGGCTCTTTAGTGGTAACCAAAGAAGGAAAGTGAATTACTCCAGGAAACAATAAAAGGACAGCCATTCCTCATTTCCTGGTCTTCGGGAACCGGTCCTCGCAGTCATCCGGATCGTACCCAGTCCGGTCACCGTTATCTCTAATTGCCGCCAAATATACGGCCTTCACCCTCCGCGAATGTCGAACCGATTTAGAAAACAGTCCAGTTGTTTTTATCTTTTTCGTCATATTATTCCACCACCTCTGGTGATGTGACTGATCTAAGCTACATTCGTAAAATAGGCATGATTTGTTCCCAGCTGGTCGACCAGCTTATCTCAGGATTCTCAAGAAAGCTCCTATGAAAACATTTGTACTAACTGAAATGTTTGTAAGCAAATGGTTGGTAAGTAAAATGTCTTCTATACTCAATAATCGCACGGTAAGCTTTTAATTTCACAGATATTCAGAAAAAAGGAAAATAAAATATTTCTCATTTCTATCATTGTAAAATGTGTGCAAAAATAAAAAAAAAACACAATTTTATTTTATATTTCCTAATAAGTCTCTTCATAGGGCAAAAAACTGTATCGACCTTGTAAGCAGATATTTTCTGCAGTTTACTGGTTGTATAACCATGTCAATAACACAAGGTTTTTAAATTTTGTTTTTCTTTCATAATACTGTTTGACTGAAAATATCGCAAACTAAAAAATCTTGTTATTTTTTTCTGTAATATCACGTAACTTTTTGTTATAAAATATTTACATTAATCTTAACGATCCGAAT
The DNA here is from genome assembly GCF_000696795.3 of Halyomorpha halys. Classification (NCBI taxonomy): domain Eukaryota; kingdom Metazoa; phylum Arthropoda; class Insecta; order Hemiptera; family Pentatomidae; genus Halyomorpha; species Halyomorpha halys. The sequence continues at coordinate 851,626 of NW_027104890.1, read as the reverse complement.
CAAAGAGTGCGCTGAAGAAATTATCAGAGATTACCAATGCGGTTTTAGGCGAAGTCGCTCAAGTTTTGATCAATTTTTTTCACTACGTCAGATATAAAAGAAAAAAGTAGTACACAACAGGGAAGTTCTATCAGCTTTATATAGATTTCAAAAACGCTTGCGTTTCTCTTAAACGCCATAAGTTGTATACAATTTTGATTGAAGAGCGATTCTCTATAACCTATCTTTTTTAATTTAGCACTAGAATAAGTTATTAGAAATGTGATGCACACCGAAAAGGGGTTTAACTTTAGGTGGTAAAATACCCGAGCTTATGATTCTGTACCTGGGCTGTATATGACCTGAACTGATAATTTGGTATTATTGGGTGAGGACGAGGAAACTATAATACTAAATAAAAATATATCTATAAAATCTAGGAAGGAACTAGATCTCAAATTAAATGTAAATAGAACAAAATATATGGTTAGCAATAGAATTGGGAGCAGTATTGGTGACATAAACATGGGAGGAAATGCATTGAACAGGTAGGGATCTTCAAGTATTTAGGGTCTATAGTAACTAGAAAAAACGAAATTGATATAGAAATAATAGCGGGAAGTGGTTGTTATTTTTTGATTTCGAAACTGCTTAGTTCTTGCTTTCTATCCAGAATCTTAAAATCAGAGTTTACAAAACTAATATCTTTTCTTTTGTTCTCTACTGATGTGAAACGTGGCATCTTACTTCCAATGGGGAAGAATAGTACCTTAAGGTTTTTGAAAATAATGTATTGCCTAAAATATTCAAATCGAAAAAGGGTGCCGTAACCAGAGAATTGAGGGAGAGGGAACTGCACCCGGGAACTGCTTTATTTCAGGTTATAGTATTGCGGCGAATAAGACGGGCGTTTAAGTTTGTAGGGCTTTGTAATGAACGGATCCATTAAATGTTAATTGACACGAGCTCGCGGATAAGCGTCCGAGGGTATACCGAAGCGTAGGTGGGAGAATTGCGTCAAGACTGATCCTGGTAGATTTGGGTTTGGTACTGAACGGATGTGTGTTGACAGCGAAGGTTCGGGTTTGCTGATCCTTTATTATCAATATTGAGTAACATTAAATTTTTAGAAAAAATATTTTATTTTTTATTTAGAGTTTTTTATAGTTGCTATACAATTTTCTCAACTGATGAATGTGTGATGTTAAGACCTTCATATTATCACTACTATTTAATAATGTATAACTTGTAAGATTGTAACCCTGTTATATGGCGGTAAGAAACATTGAAACGTTTAAGAGGCTAAGAATATATGGCCAAATTAATTACTTCGTTTGGGACGGTGAATTAATATCTTTCCCTTACTGGTGTCTCTTGTCGCTTTTCAACACCAGCATTTTGTTTGTTTTGATTCATTATTTATTAAAACTAATAAGGAGACACCTGTGATCAACAATTTATTGTTGTATTTTTTCTGAACGATTTATTAAAAGATTAGGTTGTTTACATTAATACATCGTTCTCTTAATTAAGTGCTCATCTGCAATTTTAATTGGAATTATCAAATTAAAATTTTTTTGGTGCAATCTATCAGCCTAAGCAAAATATTATTATTATGGAAGTCCAGCTTTAGTTTTACTGATTGTGCAGGAGACCTTTTCGCTGCCTATACTATTATTATTATTATGGCACTACACTGCCTGCGAGAACCCCGACCTCCTCCACAACAGCCACCCAGTCAACACGGTCTCTTGCTTTCTCCTTCCATCTGCCAACCTTCAAGAACCCGGACCTCCTCCACCACAGCCAACCAGTCAACACGGTCTCTTGCTTTCTCCTTCCATCTGCCAACTTTCAAGAACTTCAAATCCTCCTCCACATCTCTTTTCCATTTTCCATCTGGCTAACCATAAACCATCTTTTTGGGTATCCTTTCATCGGGCATCCTCTCAACGTGTCCTGGCTATCTTATTCTTGCTCTGGACTAAAGCCTCGATACTGGGTTCCCCGAACAGATCCATCAGCCCCTCATTCCTCTTTCTTCTCCAAATTCCATTCCCCGAGACTCCTCCCCATATCCTTTTCAATACTTTTCTTTCCCAGGAGTTGAGCATCTGGTCTACTATTCTTGTCAAGGGCCATGTTTCTCCCCCATAGATCACTATTGGCATTACGATGGTTTTGTAAATAACCACTCTCATCCTAACGTTCAGTAATTTCTGCAGTGAGAAATAACATCTATTTCCTGCTGCCATCCTGACCTCTATTTCGCTCTCTACTTTGTGCTCATCCGTAACCAGGCTTCCCAGGTACTTAAACTGGTTTACAGAACTGGAACTGTGGTCTCTGATCGTCATTTTTCTATTCTCTTCCATATCTTTTCTTGAGCATTTCATGCACTCCGTCTTGTCTTCAAGGCCCAATATGCTGCTTCTTCGAATTCCTGGAATGTCCGTTTTAATGCTGCCCGGTACCTATACTACACAATACCATAATATTTTCTTTTATTTATATATTTCTTTGACTATTTTAAATTTATTTTATTTTTCTATTAATTTAGTGAGTAAAATTGGTAGTATTTACATTTTTTTTTCCCTTCATTCTTCTATATCTGTTCATATTATATGAATGAATACTTGATCACTAATACTTAATGCCCTTGGCTGATTGTCTTAATTCTCTTCAATAAAAAAAAAGAATAAATTAAAAATATGGTAAATAGGTTTTCGCTTCCTATATATTATATTTTTGGCCCTTCATTTGTTACAACCATTATACAGCACTATGTATCGATAGTTCCTTTTTATTAATTTATTATAAGATTCTGTGTTTGTGCTCTTATTATTATTATTATTTTTTCGTTCTTTCTGAAAGGACATTCGTTTAAGAAAAATATCAAATATCAATTATAAAAAATTACTCTACTGAATACTTAACATTTGAATTCAATGCAATTCAAGAGGACGGAGTACCTTCATGGATTCCTACCACAATTCATCCTGTACGAGTCATCTAATTAATATAACCTTTGGATGTTCTACCTTTTAAGGTCTGTCGCCGGCTTTAATCTAGAAGAGTTTCAAATTTCAAAGGAACAGAAAAATTTATATTAGGTCTCTGGGCATTGAAAGAATTTTTTACGAAGGACAACAAACCACTAGCGATCCAGGCATAGCATACCTTCCAATCCAAAGGTACCGGTTCACCTAAACAACTTATATTTTTAAACTGCTAATAAATTTAAAGGGTTCATTTTCATAAATTAAAAAAAAAATATGTAACACTAATATTATAAATTCTAAGAACATACAAATATTTCGAAATTGGCATATGTACACAAATGGTCATATTTGTAGAATATTTTAAAGTCACAATAATTCAAAGCGTTCAAAAGTTTTTTTTTATTTCCATAAGTACGGTTTTACGCGAACTTACAGCAATAATTTCATTTTTTTAAATTAAAATTAGTTTTAATATTTATATTATTCAATTAGATTAAGATAGTTTAAATTCTCTCAGTGTAACGAACTCGCATGCCTTCAGGCTATCATATTCCATTTTTGAACGCCCTTCAAGGATTTCTTGATTGGGAACTTTTTGAGAATACGAGAGATGAAAACGTAATCGTATCGAATGAATTTCAGCGTTGATCGGCTGATCCACAGATAGTTTGAGTATACTAGCTAGGGGAATAAATAACTACTGGTATTTTGGAATGGGTTAGCTCAATAAGAAAGGTAGCCAGAATTTGATGTTAAGGACATACCCCTTGAAAAACGTAATAGATTATGAATAAATAAGTACCAACATTGTGAGTACTTACATATAATATACGGACGAGCTTTCAACTACATTATACTATAACTATATTTTATATTCAACTATATTAATATGACTGTCTAATTTAAATTTACATTATGTTTACCTATTGATCTTATGTGAAAAAAAATGAAATAATATGCTATAAGTTCTAATGTCAACTCCTTTGAAATGCATCTTTTGCACTCCCTGCAGTATTCTTCTACATTTTCTAAATAGAATCTAACATTTTTTTAAACCCATTGGGTATTTTAAAGGTATTACTATATAAAGGAATATGTACCCGGACTATCCAAAATACGAAGCATTTTGGATATAGTATTGTGTAAATCATTTAAAACATCAAAAAAGTACCATTTTATGACTTATGTAATAAGACATTCTCAATAAAGTTTGATTGTTGTGTTTCTTGTACGTTCAAATTGTCATAAGAATTGCTTTTGTTTAATAATTGTAAATAAATAACATTATGAAGCTTCATATTTCAGAACATGAAAATATAACTAACGTTATAACATGAGCAGTTTTTTAAGAAAACATTTTAATAATAATTAACACATTAACTATTAACCAACAGTGATGAAAAAAATAACTCATACCTACAAACCAATGTAGTCTGAACACGGGATTGTGGTTTGATTCCTTAACTAAAAACTCCTTCTTTCCTTTGAAAACGTAGAATGACTGAAATAATATAAATGCTGTAAAGTTAAAGATTTTAGAGTTCGATTAATTTTCTCAATAATCAGTAATTATTTCGAGATAATAATAACCACTAGCGTTTTAGTGGTTTTTGAGCTGTTTTGAAATCGAGTTTAGGAGTCCTTCAAATAAATTGAACGGAGAAAAGATATTTGCAGTGCCGACTAGAAATCCTTTCGGAGTCTCCTGGCTCGGATGTGGTGGGCACGTTGAACGAAGCGTTATCAGCCAGCGCACACCTGACACCTCGAGGTGAGTCAGTAAGGCACTATTGGGACTATCCAATCCTCTGGTGGCACGGCACGCTCGATAAGGGGAGAAAGCAGCAGCCGCATCAGTCCTTCCATTGTATTCCACTATATGTCTCAAGTCTGTACTCCATCTTGTTCAATTAGATTTCGTCGAGAAAAAGTTCAGAAAGATGAGGAAACGATAGCTGAGAGGATCTAGGGAAACAACTTTTTTATGCACAGTTGTCTTTAGAAAACACGATTCAATCTCATTTTAAAAAATTAAATGGGTGAGACTCTTTATTTGACTTTATTTCTTTCCTCAATACCAGAAATTTTTAAAGTCTTTATTGTCTTAAGTTCTGAATTTTGTCTTCATTTCCAAATTTGATTGTATAACGTATTTAGAAATTTAAAAGATTATCTACAGTCTGTTTGTTATCTTGCAAAATTGAATAGAGATCTGCTGGTGGTTCATATAAAGATTTGATGGAATCGTATGCATGGTACGATCGGTTAAGATGATTACGGTAAGTCACGTCCCGCAAGTCTGGCATACAGGTGAAGAATCGCGGGCCTTAAGGTAACCGTGGGTCAGTCTCCTATGACCTATTCGACGGCGCACCAAATTATATTTAAAAAAGATGAATTGAAAAACATTGTTTGGACTTACCACGTAAGTTATGCTGATTATTAATGAATAAGAAAGACAAAAAATATTCGAAATATTATTTTATTTTTTTAGGTTCTAAAGATACCTTTTTTAAACCACTTCCAGACTACATTTTTCTGAACTCAGCCTTATTACAATATATAGAAAAACCACCATTAAATATCAGCAAAGAAGCCATTGTCGTTTTTGAAATATAATGATCAAGTCATGATTTATAAACGTACTAAATATTTTATCAACATATGAAATAAATTTCCTATTTCAAAATGTACTATTTCTAATGGATCTGTTACCACCAAGTTGGCAGTTAACCTGCAATGGTTCATGATGGTCTGTCACACATATCACTTAACGACCTAATCACTCTTACAACCATCATTCCAGTACTTGGTCGGAGAACCGGAGTTATGAGCGACTATCCAGACTACTGGAACATATGTGAAATAATCATCAAGCATGCTCGAGCTTCGTTGCAATTTGCTGTTACAGCCGAACTCCAATTATTAAGAGGAATTTGAAATCGAATTCTAGTATTAATAGATGTAATGAAATGTGAAAGTATTGCCAAGGCATCGAAAGGTGTGGGGTTAATTAACTAGCCTTATACGGCATGACTCTCCTCATTGCCACTGCTATGTCCGGGTTTAGCTGATTTTGGTGTGTCATCGTCCAAGTACTGATTTTTCAAATTATCAGGCTCATCGATACATAATATTGTTCAAATATATCGGATAGATATGTCCATATGTATAGATATAAAAAAATATTTAAATTTAAATCCGATTATATTCAAAGTTTTAAAATATAAAATTTATGTATTTTTAACATTCAATACAAAATTCGTGCAATCGATTTCCGTTTTTCATCAGTGTCTACCTTCCAAACTAGATAGAAAGGCTTAAAACTTATCGGATCAATATTTGGTCCTCCGGGTCGGATTAATTGTTAAAATTCGATTCCGGTTAACCGAGAATGCCTTGTCATGAATATTAGTTAGAACCAAATCATAAATATTTCAAACAGTATTAAATCATAAACTGAAGATAAGACGGTTGACAACAATGGGTAGGAGGATGTTTGGTGATTTGATCTGATTATCCAATTGAGATACTTGGAGGGCAGTGCCGTGTGGGTAGAGATTACTAATTGTAGTTAAATAAATCTTTATAACGAATTTTCCATCGTTTTATATCAATTGTGAAATACGTACAGAGGAGATGGCACATGCGATACCACTCATATCTGACAAATTATGACAACTTCAAAGAGTTAAGGTTTACTTATAAAATTGTCAGCTAAATAAATAATCAGATGTGTATAGGCTTCCGTAAAACAGAGGGAGCAGTAAATAAAAAAAATGAATATATTACTTTTGATACCATATTCCCACAATAATTCAAAATATATTATCCTAAATTTCATCGATGGATTCACGGTATTAATATACTAGATAATTTATAACACTAGATAATTTTTAAGACCATGCATAACTAATATGAAAAAATTACAACTCAAAAAAGTATATCCTCCATGTAACAAGGAACTTATTTTCCACAAAGTAATGATCTTTTCCATTCGATATTTTTTTAATTTGCTCCAAAGAAAAAAAAAATCGAGAACCCTCCTGTAAGATATTCTATACAACGGAAATGTTTTGTCCATGGTACTAATTCATCTTTAATTAGCTATTTCGATAATTATTGATTATATATTACTTTTAATATAAATTTCATTGATGGATTTTTGGTATTATTATAATATTAGATACATTTTAAGACCTTGCATAACTAATATGAAAAGATTATAACTCAAAAATAATTTCACACAGGCCGTAACAGTAATGACCTGAAATCTATTCCATCAATCATATGAATGTATAGCAAGAGTAATATGAAAAATAAATTGGCACTTGCTATTTGATAGGCTGTCATTAAGTGACAGCATAATAACTTAATAGGTACGGTACTCTCTACCCGCAGTTCGAATATTCCTCGGGTGATACAGGACCTTGGGTACACTCCTGTCCTAGAAATTGACCAATATCCTTCCATATGGCAGCGATTGGCAAAGCGTGAAAACGTAATTACTGGAAGAAATTAATGCAAATGGTGCAGGACCACTTAGCTGTGGGAAAGGAGCGAGAGAGGAAAATTCTAGATGAAAAAAAAAATATTGGGAACAGTTTGGGGGCACTTCTCACGGTACCGGTTGTGTACTATCGGACCTCCAATGATTTATCGGGAGCGGATTAACAGCCACCGCCCTCGTTAGGCGATAATGTAGGTATCGGGGTATGCAGGAATGAGAAAACATCGCCTGCAATCGGAAAAAAAACTTTAGAATAATTTTAAAAAATATAAAATTTATTCCTCTTAAATGAATAAGTCAAGATTTGAAAATGACAAGTCTGTGCCTCCCTTGACGACTCCAAGACCAGCAAACAGATTTGTATTTAGCATAGTTTCCTACGGCTATAATATTTTTCTTATTGTTCAATCACACTAATGTCATAAAATTTAAAAAAAAAATCAAATCTGTACGACTGCAACTCATGAATGGTTGGGGGAGCAGTATTTTGTAAGGAAGTACAAGACCAACGGTTGTGGAAGGAGGTTGTTAAGTCAGAATTACACTCCTCAGCCAGATTTTCACCGAATCAGGAGTACCCACTTTACGAAGCTAGGTGACTCCACATAGCTGACTCACGTCTAAAGTGAAACTAAAAATAATTATCTACAGCTGGATTCGAACCCGAGTCCTTGAAGTTACTAGCATAGTGCCTTATTAATGAGCTAACTACCCAATTAATATTTATTATTGATAATAGAAGGCTTAGCTAGACCGACGGTCGTTTGACTAGAAGACTGATGGTGTTTCCACACCTCAGTGCACCGACCACCGTCACCAACTTCACATGTTCAGTTTTACCTCAATTCTCCCATTTACGTTTTGGTCTAATTTCGGACGTTCATCAGTTGGCTAAGAGCTTACTAAAACTTTAGTTATTCTTTCACTTCTAAACCTAATGTTATTGCTTAAAATAACACGGTGCATTCAGAAACTTTGCGTTTTGTAGCCTTTTAAGTTCTCTTGTGGACTCATTCTATCTCGGAAAAAAAAAAAACTTTTGATTACATTGATGATGGGACATTGTAACTACAACGAAAAATCCTCTCTGTACGAGGTTAGAAGAGGGGCGCGCCTTTTAATTTGGTCTATTCTATTAATTATTTTTGCATTACCTATAAAAAAGTATAAGTTGTTCCGTGAAAATGAGTATCTGTAAATTAAATGTAATATTGATGTCGTATTCAACTTCTTTATTGCGATTATTCATATCGTGTGTAGCTGCATTAATTAATTTTTGAATCTTCTAAATGTGACAAATGACCTTATTATACCTTTCAACCTTTTTTTTTAATCAGGGGAGAGATTGCCAGTTCAGATTTTCGTCAGAGCCAGTCAAAGGATATCTATATTTATCCTTATTGATATTCAACCTCACTCACTATACTCGTCGAAAGAGGCCTTTTGCGTTGAGGAATATTTTACGCAGTAATGATAGTTAATTCTGTAGGATTATTTTATTTTTGCTTCTCCAGCCTTTGAAAATACTGCACTACTTTTATTTTGGGTTCTTCCTTGGACACTTTCCAACACGATGCTCCTTGCTTTGTTTCAAATTGTACTTCCTAAATATTGCACTATTGTATAGCACAGTAAATACCCTGCTCTAACACTCATAACCTAAGAAATATTGGTTTATTCATTCTTCATTAAAAACACAACATTATTTGGTTGTCAGAGTATTCATGGTTTCACTAAAGTTGAAAATTTGTATATTTAATGATACAACTACAAAATTAAAATTAACAATACAAAGAAAAACACATCATAATTAATTTGTAGACACTTATTAAAGTGGTCGCTCTTGTGGAAATACGAGGCGAATCTCCGGACGGTAAGGAAATCTACCGGACCTAATATTTCTCGATTTCAACTAACGCTGTACTGCATTCAACCTAATAAAAATACCAAATCAACAGGATATACAAGCATATTATTTATACAAATAATTATTATAATTAAAATCAACTTTATAAAAAGATGTAATCTGATGTAAATCACGAAAGCACCAGAACCTTTTTTAAACTTTTTACGGTGATGATAATAAAATAAATTACACTAGAAGAAATATGGTAAAGATGACGGTAAAAAAAAACTGTAAAAATGGTTAATGATAACCGTTGTTGTGGCCCACTTTGTAGGCCTTGAGGGCAACTAAAGAAAAAAAAATTAAACAAAGATGAGAATCATATATTTTTTTAACATTTACACAGCCAGTCAAAGTTTAAAAACCTGTTCCCTGTCGTGTAAAAACTGTGTCAAGTTGTTCTATTTTTTTGGTTATATCTTCTTTTTATATAAGCAACCTATATTAGGTAACTATTTTTTTTCTATATACTGTTAATCACTGCCAAATATTAATGATTATTTAGGCCATAATTTGAAAACGTTATTATTCCTTATTAGAATTAACAATTCTGTTCATTGTTCATTTATTTTAGAAATAAATTAATATTTTATAAAACCTTCTGGTATCAAAACTAGTGATTTAAAATATGACATTAAAAGGTCGAGGCCTTGGTTTGGTTTTAAATTGAATAAATACGAAAAAAGCTTAGGGAATCTTAGACTCTGACTCTTCGGTTGTGTCTGTACATTCTAATTCGCCGGTTAAAAGTTAATTTTATTTGTTGAATATGTCATGAAAATGTTTTGATTTTGATTGAGTCTGGCACCGGGGACTGCTTTATAAACTTCGTAAATTTCTACCTCCTACATACTTTCTCATCATCCGTTTCTTTCTCACTGATATATTATTCCAACTTAACCACAATGGTTCCTATACATCCCTCTATTCTCAGTCCACTGGTGTTTCTCAAGGTAATATCCTCGATCCCATCCTCTACACCGTATATTCAGCTGCCAACCAATCCTAACACTATCCTCACCACACATTTAATTGCATCCCAAACTCTCCACTCCCATATCACAGCCTCGAGACCTTCTAATATAGAAATGTGATTTGAGTGTTACCAATGGGTTTCTCTACATGCCATTATCATCTTAGATCAAATTTACTGAATGTATTTTGATGTAAATACAGTTATAAATACCATTAAATAAATAAAAATAAAGAATATGTTCCAATAGTCGCATCATTTTATGCACAAACTTTTGTTGTATTAAAATGTTTCATTTCATTGAATTAAAAGATTTTATTTAATTTATCTCAAAATATTTCTAAAATGTTCTGCAATAGGTTAGAAAGGTTTTAAACTTTTAACAGCGTACTCTACCATCGCAATCTTCTTTTCCTTGTGGACAATTATCTTTTATGTATAAAGATATATTATTATTTTATTATATTTATTTATCAATATTATGTTTTACTTCTTTTTGTAAATGAGATATTAATGTATGCCTGTATCGCTATTATCTATCACAGTTCATATAATGTTTCTTAAAAAATAGAAAGCTTCAGAGAATAAAAATTCTTTACACGGAAAATCTTTAGTTACCTCAAAGAAACTGATACCTATCCTTTTCAGCATTGACAATTTTTTTTTTTACTTAAAGAAAAGAAGAAATGGACAGATAGTATCGACTTAACATATTACGTATTAACTTTTATAAATTACTCCATATCTGGAGAAAATACAGCTTCCATAATTAGCTAAACGGGTAGAATGCCATTTTAGCCTCGTAACGCAGAGGAGGAAAAAAAAATCTTGTGAGTCACCTCTCCATAACACTTCAAAATAATCAATCATGTTCCCTTTACGGATTTTTTGTAATTCATTACAACCAAAAGTGACAACTTGGAAAGTGGCAAAAAAACTTAGAAATAAGTCGATTCAAAGAACTGGCTAGTTAACTAGACTGGACTTTTTAGACTATTACGGATGTTGCCTTTTATTTATATACCATAATAGTAATTATTTATTTAATCACCAAGATACATTTATATATGGTTATTCGCATCTCTAATTAGATAAGAAAGTGGCCAGTAAATGTTATCAATAAACGACATATTAGTGCAAATATATTTTTTATAATTGTTTTTTCTTCTTTTAAATGTTTGCTTCAAATACTCATATTCTAACTAAATAAGTATAAGTTCGTCAATATATATATGGACTATTAACTTAAAACGTCAATATGGCAATGGACTATTAACTTCAAGGATCCGGGTTCGAATCCAGCTGTGACAGATATTCATTATTTGTAGCTGTTGAGTCAGCCCGGTGGGTTCGGGAGTACTTTTGGGTCCACCCAGTCTCGTAATGTGGGTACCCTTAATTAGGTAAAATTTTGAAGTCGAGCGTGATACTGGCCAATTACCTCCTTGAACAACCGTTGGTCTAGGAACAGTACTTCCTTTCAGAGTGCAACCCTTACCCTTCATGGGTTGTAGTGGTACCGATTCATTCCACTTTGCACCAACTATACAGTGCAGACCACCTGTGTTATTGATAGTGGTCTGAAGTATCCACCGTGCATTATGGTAATTGTATTTCAAAATGATGACCTATTATGAGGCATTAATTATATTTTGAATAATTAATACAACTCCTTCTTGAGGAAGCTTACTACACTAACTAGGTTAGTTACTACACTAAATTAGGTTAACTTTGGAAAATATTAATTTATATATTAAGAAATTATGGTTATTTAAAAAAAAAAAGTTTAACTTAATTAAGTAAGTTATTTTGTACTTTATGCTAGCGAATCCCAAACTGAGTCCAGCGGCACTCTTATGCCAGGAGTGCTAAAAGCGAATATCACTTTCTCAAAATTTTATAAAATAGACAAGAAAAAAAAATTAAAACTAAAATACCAAATAAACACAACATTCCAGCATTTACTATTGACTGTTTTTCTTTTTTTCTAACATAATTAACCACCCAAAGGATAGTTGGGTAAAAATGTTATATTAATTTTTTTTTATCTCTATAAAGGTAATATGAAATGTTTTTATCCCAACAGGATTACTGCAAAATATTTTTAGCACAAGAAGGGGGCCCTAGGAAAATAAAATTAGGAACCGCTACTTTAGGATGTAAATTACCTTCAAATATACAAGTTATTATTATCTGTGTTTCCACAGAATTAAAATTTGGCCTACTATTGTTTTCTGCAAGCTGTTGCCTATGAATTTACTGAAACAGAGTTAAATAATTAATGGAAGATTATTGATTGACCGTGTGTATAGATGAATGGAATATGGTCCGGGTGCGGTAAAAAAAAACTCAAATAGTAAATAATTATACTATTTTATTGAGCCAACGTTTCGCCTCACGTTCTAGGGCTTCGTCAGGGCTAAAAAAGATACAAACACTATAGTTACAAAAAGGAAAAAAGAAAAAACATAAGTGTAAAATAACAGGGGTATAAAATAAAAAGTAAGATATAATAAGAAAAATTAAAGGTTGTAAATAGTAAATGAAAAGGGTAATAGTAACAGATAGATAAGAGAAGAAATATTAAAGAAAGTACAAATAAAGAGAAGAAAAAAAAAAATACAAATCAAATGATGAGACAGAATGCATACCTGTTTTGACGGCAGTCAAAGACAAAGTGACGGGTTGTATTGGGAGGAGTGGGGATGGCAGTTATGCCACAATAACGAAAATAATTTGTAAAGTAAACATAGTAAAAAAGTATTTAAATTTGGTGAACAATAAATGGTAATATACATAATAGGGGGAGGAGAAATATTAATAAAAAAACAAAAAAAAAAAAAGATAGAAAAACAAAGGAAGAGTAAAGTATACAATAATGGGATACAATGTGTGTAAGTGATTAATCATTCTATTTTCTCTTATATTACACATGTAAATATAGTTGCTTTTTTGTTTTTTTCATATCCTTCCATTTTATTATACTGTATTCATTCACCTTCTTTCAAATACGATTTTACAAGCACATGTTGAAACAGTATAATACATTATTTTAGATCGGGTCTTCAACATATTAAAAATAAATTTAACAACTTTAGTTTTTATTTGCTCTGCCTCGCAGTTTAGTTACCACTAAATAAATATAGGAGGGTTACAGAAGACGATAGATAACGAGAAAGGTAAAATAATAGTGAAAAAATAAAAAATTAAAATGAAAGAGAATGCATGATTCAACAGACTGCGGTAGTTTAAACGTTTTTTCATCGGAGGATTGCTAAAAAGTTATGAAATATAACCAGTGCAATAAAAACCATAAAATTTGCAACTTCTAGAACGACTTTTTTGTTAATTTTATCGTGTTAGAAACGATGACGTGTAGTTTTAAACGCCTTTAAATATAACAAACATAATTTTGCTAAATTTGAAAACAAAGTAGTAGTATTTTTATCCGAAATATTATAATTTAGCCGGCATGTTTATGAATCGTAGAAATTATTACATTGGAACAGCAAAACGAAATGCATGATTTATTTATAATAAAAGTACTTTGGTTGTATCTCGTACCGATTTGGTTGAAAGCCGATTTTGTTATTATCACTACCTCAGAGTTTCTTTAAGCCTGCTCATTTGCCTAATCAGATTTCAAACATAAATACAATATATTTTTTTCGAACTCATAGCTCATTTCTGATGCTGCTGTCAGTACTAATGCAGCTTACGTCAGTTCTAACTTTATCTTTATGTTCTTCATGACCACATGTCCGGCGAGACAATAGATGAAACATTTTAAAAATAGATCACGGAGATTTTTAAAAATTATATCTATGAGCACAAGGTATATAGAACAAACAACAGCTTTCAATAATTACCTTTGAAACATACACTAGTAGCGAATAAACTGGTCGATGTATGACATCTCACAATCTGACAAGAAGAGAACATAACACAAAAAATATTAGAAGGCAATTCTTCCCGGCAAACCCGCCCCACTTAAACCTCCAGGAAGCAAAGGTCCTATATCACTTTTGAAATATTTGCTTAAAGAGGGCAGAGAATACTTAAGATAGCTGAATCGAGCAATATTTAAAAAGCAACGAAATTTGGAAAACAGTAGGGGGGGGGGGGCAGCATCAGGATCTCTTGGTGACCTTTGTCCTTCATTTGTGTTTGATAAATGTTAATTCGAAGTTTACAAGGCTGAATGTAAGTATGTTACATAAGTACCAATGGCTTATTTATTTTTAGTATTAATTATTTATTTTTATCAAAATTAAAATAACAAAATTTTTTTTTGGCTTTCAATATAGTATGACTTATACTTGATGTTCCTGGCTCAGTTGACACTTTTTTTTTTATAGTTTAAATAATTTCGAAATATAACTTAATACCGTTTAGTTATGGCATATGAAGTTTATTTTTGGTAGTGGCTTTGAAATATCGTTTAGTTCTTCTACTGCAAGGTTATCTCTGGAATTTCTAACGCGTTCAGAAAATCAAACAAACCTGATGAACAAAATTATTTGATATTTAAATTTTCCATAAAAAATATATAAAATTCTTTAATCTTTTCTGTAAATACGTTGTTTATCATTGCTGATAATGGAAACTTGTTATTTCAAATAAGCAAAATAGCTTAACATATTGACAGTTTATACTTGATGCTCCACCCGTGACGGTCACGGGTAGAGCATCAAGTGCCATTCAGTTTATCTCGTACCACTCACGGGCAGGGTAAGGCCTTCATACCGTTTAGTCTACCACATATATCTAAGTCTATGGCTAGATTCTTTGCTTCCTCTGTCTTCTAACATTATTTTAACTGAAGAAGGAAACTTTTTTTTAAGGCAATACACAGGAAAGTGATGAGTCTAGTCTACAGGTGACCAACCTACTCTAAGCATGGTGGGGAGTCAAGTTTTTCGTTTTGTGGGACCGCCACTTAATGAAAAAATTCAACACCCCAGACCGGATTCCAACCATCTGAGTGTGGTTTAGTTTTGAATTTAGTATGCCGTCAAATTTGAAACTGATCACACAATCCTTCACTCTGAAGTTTAGTCCTTCATTAGTTCTAAAAATCGTTTTTATTTACTGTACAAAATTGTATTTTTGTAATCCAACATGGATAGTAGTAATAGTAGTGACTCGCTCCAATTCCCAGAAAGACATTTTATTAATATTATTCCGCCAACTACCTATAAGACCAAACTTTATAGACTTTGTATAGGCGTGCTGTTCAAAACGAATATGTGGAAAAAAAAGTGAGGAAAGAAACAAGATACTACTGCCCGGATTGTGTCACTGGCTTAGGTATCCCGTGTTTTAAAATCTATCATACACGAACTAATAATAACTAACAAGGCAAATATAAAACAAGTTTTTTACAAGTATTTCCGAACATGAAAAAACCAGACAGGTTTTAGACCAGAATTCGTAATTTATCACACAGTGAGAGAGTTAAAGCTACTTTTGGGTAAGATGTTTTGATGCATTTAAGCCCCGTCAGACTATTTTAATGAGAATAAGGCCTATTTTATATTAAAGACCACTAAAATACTCATTGATATTATCGAATAAAAATCGTAAGAGTAGTTTTGAAAAAATCCTTAAAGATAGGATAAAATAGATTCTTTTCTTATTATGTTATAATTTCTTTTTTAATTATTTTTCAAAACTTTGCTGTAGTATCCCAGGCATATACGCTGCTTAAATAATTAATTTCAGTATCGTTCAACTTTTCGTTTTTGAACTAGGTTATTCACACGCAGACCATTTAGGAAGACTTGGTTACTTGGACTCAGATGACCTCAGAACATATAATCCTTTGAAAACACTGATTCGAAATTTTGTACGATCACAATACTTCTTAATATTCCATAAGTTGATAAATGAAAGTAATATTGCCCTCAAGTGTAATATATTGTAGTATTTGGCAGTAAAAACATAAACAGTTTATTAACGTAAACTTCAAATGATCCACTTTTACTCTCAGCTTTTTATTTTAATAAACCTCCTACGTTTGGGCCCTTAGGCCATTCTCAAGGAAACAACCTACAATTTTTTTTTTTCATATTATTATTATATTAGCTCCTCACACAATACTCATGTTCTTATTATGCCTTATATGTTTAAAAACAAAAATAAATATTAAATTAGAATCATAATATATATGTATATATAGTTGACCGTAAAAATTGATATATAAGAAGATGGTCAGGGTTGCGGTCAAAAGTGAAACAAAAATAGTTTAATAGTTTAATAGTTGTAAACTATTTTTGTTTCACTTGACCGCAACCCTGACCATCTTATATATAGAATCATAATAGTTTTAATCAATCTTTTTAAAACGATTATTCACTTACAAACCACATAATTTCAATACAAAACTAGTCTACAATTTTTTTTTCTTTTTCTATTAACCTCATTAACAACATCAACAATAAAATCTACCTTCAACAGGTTACGACTCTGTTATCACTTTATTACTGGGCTTAATTTATTTACGTTTGGAGGTTAAAATAAAAAGTTGAGAGTAAAAGTGGACCATTGAAGTTTGTGTTAGTAATAATATAAACCACTCTCAATCAATCAATATATTATATCAGTAATCCAAGAAACAGTTTATTTTTCACAAATTACAAGCTAACTGGAATACGCGCCATATACTTGCTTCTGTATATGCAATGATATTAATAGTCATACAGAGGAATTAAATAAAAATTGCGAGGCACAGCTTCCTTTCACTTGAGTAGTAGAAAATCGGCGCCAAACCGACGTCTAAGGTCAACATTGCAAGCGAGGATATCTGACCTTTATGTCACCCAAAACTTTGCTCATATATTTTATTAATCGTGTCATTGCTGAATACAAATTTGACCGGAGATAGTGTTTCATAATAGCCGTGCCGATGTCTTGGCGGAACAACCGCTATTTGCAAGAACATCGGAGATCTATCTCGTTAATATACATTTCCAAAGTGATTTATCGAAGACAACAGTATACGGTACAATATGTAGAATTTTAAATGAGAATCGAATAAATCTGATTGCTGGGAACTCAGAATATTGTAGAATCTACTTACTGTGAGAGAATTTTCAATTATCAACTACTAACAAATATGAATATTAGAGTAATTAGGAAAGCAAAACGAATAGATACTGGATATCATGTTATTTATTAGTAATATGAAGATGAGAAAAATACATACAAAGCTGCTATAGAAGACGTACCTGCAACAGAAAAACATAAAATTAGTTTATTATGATTTAGATAAAACTGAAATTAAGACACTTATTAAAAACGAAGGAAATGTTTATTGAAGAAAAAAAAAATTGAAAAGTTCTTCCGAGCACACTTATATTTGTATATCTATGACGGTTATAATATCGATTTTAGACATTTCCTTATTCGTCGACAAGATATTTGTATTCGTAAATTTGTTCATAATTATTATTTATGTTTAACAATCAAGGTCCTTTAACTACACCTGGGCAAAAGATACCTAGAACATACAAAAATAAAACGATGAGAACTTTCAAGACGGTACTAACAAATTTCCCATCGTAACCTCACTTATAAAACGAGAGAATAATCCATTTACTGTATACGGGCCTATCTGAAAATTTTGAAAGCATGACCATCAAAACAAAACACAAACGAAATGATCCAATATTATTCCGAAGATTGTGAACGCTGGTTGGTTTGTCAGACGATACGCATATATATGAATATATATGAAGCGAAATCTTGCATTCGTGGCAGATATAGTGGTAATCCTTTTAGCAACGGGCCTCAACGAATTCTCGTCACTAATCCGATCAGTTGCCAATTTTTCAAATGCTCTCCGCTGCCGGCCCGACTGGTTCACCTTCCTCAGCTCAGATCTCTTTCACGTGTTCCTGGGCCACTCTAAAACCATTATCGGTGTACGTCAAGGATGTGTTGTCTCCCACTCTATTTCTTGTAGTAATGGATTACGAAATGCGCACAACCATAGGAAATAGGAAGAGGGAAATATAGTTGAAGCAGTACTGTTTAGAAGACTTGGAGTTTGCAGACTACCATTGTCTCCTTACACAGCCCTTTCGAGACAGAATAGAAATTGAAAATAATAAAAGAAGAATCAAACTTAATTTTTCATCGTATTTCGTTACTCGTGCGTTGCTTCTCCATTTATTTAATAGTCAGACTAAAAAACTTTACCTTCTTAAATATCAATTTGTTGTAAGTACTTTATGATGCATATTTTTCCCTAGAAATAACTAAAATATACAACAATGACCTTCAAGAACAACATTAATGAACCTTATCGTTTTGAATATTTTTTAAAATTTATTTACGTTATTCATGTTCTTTTTATACTTATTTATCCAGTTAAGTATTTCTTTTAACCAACTTTTTTTTATATTTTCCTTTAAATCTGTGTATTAGTTTTGTTTTTGGTAAAATGTATTTATTTGTTTGTTTTAATGTAAACCGATTTACTGCTGTGACTATTATTTCTCTGGTTTTATCTCACAATGTTGTCTAATAGTGGATCTGAGAGGGTGAATTCGGGAGAGTGAATTAGTCGATCAAATAAAATAAAAATTGTGAAGAAGAAAGAGAAAGAAAAAAAGGAATAAATTGAAATATTTGTATTTAGTGTGTAGACTGGAATCGATTGTATAAGAAAACTGTGGTAGAAAAAAAATGTTTTCTTTCTTTTTTATTATATCATATGAAAATATGTAATTTATATATGTCCGATCACGGATTGATTAGTATGCTGTGTAATGTAGCATCCCGATGTATTTGGGCAGCATGGATGGATAAAGAATTTCTCTCTCTCCATTAAATTTTATTAGGGTTTTAAAACTTATTAATAAATAAAAAAAAATAAATCGAGATTACCAATGGTAGGAGTGGAGACGGACATCCGATCAAACGGGAATAGGAAGCCCATATAAGGCAGGATATGAACCGTTCCATTAAGTTGGCAACCCTTAAATGGGACTTCATTTCTGTTATTATTTAAGCTAAAACATTGATGTCAACAATGGGATCTCCTTTCCTGTGATAATAGCTCGTAATATTGTTAACATGTAATCAGATGTCACTATCTAATATATAACTATAAACTAATCAGTTTGGCGAAGATAGCGAGTTCGAAGCTTTGCTCCATTTCCTAATACTAATATTAGGCCATTAAACTTTAAAGCTTGTAAACTAACTACATTATAATTAGTTAATTATAAGCAGGTACTACAGAGATGTGTTTAGACTAAATAAAAAAAATAAAATATATAATAAAAAAATAAAACGAAATTATCCAAGATCGACTGAGTCGGAGATTCCTGTACCATAAAGTGGTTAAAGTACCAAGGAAAAACATAACTAAACCTTAAGAAAAACAATTTGATCAAAAAAAAGAAAAGATGATTATTATGTTTTTCTTACCCTCCTTAAACAAAATCAATTTATTAAATACATATAACAGAGAAATGATATAAATAGTACACAGGAATACATGCATTATTTCCCTGTAATATATATTTTTTATATTTGATTTTGCTTAAGGAGGGTACGGCAAGCATTATAACTATCTTTTTCTTTTTTTTTTTGTTCTGTTTGTTTTTCTGAAGGATTATTTTTGTTTTCCCTTGGCACTTTATGGTACAGGAATCTTCGACTCAGTCAATCTTGAGCAATTTTTTTTTTTTAGTCTAAACAGATCACACTAGTACTTTTATTCTTTCTACACATCTGATGTTAGGTCCCTCAAGATGTCAATATTTGAACACTCAAGATCGTGTAGACAAGCTATTCTCTACGACAGATAATTTGGCTAGTAATTGTTAATTTTTTCTCTCCTTCATACTTTAAAGCCTTCTTATGCTAACTTAATTATTGTGAGGAGAAGATAGTCGGGGTGTGGTAAATAAAATATATTTATTACTACAGTATATAATATAAAAATATCTTTGCTGAAACGAGCGAGGATTAATTTCAACTGTAAGTAGTGTAATGTGCACAACGCACCAGACATTTCTGTTTGGAATCAGGTATCTTTTCACATCCGAATATCAGCAAATGTTCTTTTTGCTCTCACAAAAACTTTATTACTTTAATGAATTGTTAGTCTATCCCCATATCTTCCATTCCATTTACTTCTAAAAAAAAATATATAAATATCCATTAACCCCTTAAGTTGTACGCTAAACAGACCAAATTGGGCTCGCTTGGTACGCGGCGGTGTATTTTATACTGCTATAATTTTTCACACTCGAATAAAATAGAGAAGTAAAAATAAGCATGTGATAAGAATAAAATAAATAACAATAATTCATTCTCTGTAATAATCCTCTATATATAGCTTAACCTACATAGAAGGCTAGGAATCATGACCGATATCCAAAATTAAGATTAAAATTTTGATTACTTTTGTACTAAATTATGTTTTTTTTTTAAATTTAAAAAATCGATTTTTTGGACGGTTTTTTAAAAAAAAAAAAGTGTGTGTTAAGGGGTTAATTATTAATATAATAAGATTGTAGGTAAATAAAGAAATAATGTGCTAGATTATTGTATTTATTCGGTACCGTGATCCGTAGCATGAAGAAACTGAAACGAAACTAATAAGATAGCAAATATCTTTAATACATTAAAGATTCATAATACAAAAAGATTCCTGGAACTGAATTAAGAATATTTTACGAACATGGTTGCAATGTTTTGTTCAATCATTTTATGAATACACGCAAATAAAATGTATGACTACTTTCGGGAGAAAACTTATTGCCATGTGATGGTGTTAATTGCCAACATATGAATCCGAGAAAAATTGAATTTAATATTCATTTATTATCATTTTAGACTTCAAAGTTAACTTTTAACTTTAAAAACTACTAGAATTTCATATTTAAAAAAATAATAAACAAGGCACTAGTAAAAAGTCAAAATATCCTGAAATTGTTTTTTAAAATTTTCTTTAAATGTTACACAATATCTTCACTCACCCATGTCTTCAATTAATTGTTAGTAATTTATCTTTAGTAAATGAATAATTCCTTTCAGCAAATTGTGTGTTTAATCGCCACAAAAAGAACACTAGGCGTCTTTTTTACACTACATTTATGAATGAGTTATTTATTCAGGATTACTCTCATATTTAAATATTTCAAGGCAGTGAAGCAGATATAAGTAGGCGTTTAAGATAAAATCTATGTCCTCAGATCTATCTCGCCATTAATTTGATATCTTAATGCTCGAGTAATTTGTCTTCCTTACAGTCTTCTGCGAATTGTTAGCCAGAGTTGAAATCACTTCCAGCTTTGATTTGTAGCTTGGAGCAATTCGAACGTATAAGCAATGCAAACCTCTTACTTAAAGGTTTTATGTAAAGTAGGTATTTCAGAAATCGTAAGATAATTTGTAGTCATGTCATAAGCCGTTACTACTAAGATACTTTCACTAGACGGGCTAAGACGGATAGACGGAGAAAATTGTTTTCGTGCTTAAAGTAATTCTAAAATAGACTTTATCCTCGACAGAAGGAAACGGAATATGAAGTAAAATAATAATCCCTTATAAAATCCATAAGTAGATTTTGATAGCTGATGGCATATAAACCGGATATTTTATTTTTAGCTAAAAAACATCTTTATTTCAGAGGTGAAATGTAACTCCGTATCCTTGTTATTTTTCAGAAAGTAAATAAGTTCAGATAATCCTGTAGTAATTAGCAATAATATTTTCGAATATAACAAATTACCTTCTTAAAACAAATCTTCAAATTTAAACCTGAAACTGTTTTAAAAAAACACCGAGTGACTTTCATTAATTTTTTAAACATGAGAACATTATCCTCCAGCTTCTCAAAAGACAAAGAATTAATTTATGATAGTAAAAGAAATAAAAAAATATTGATGTGAGATTCACTAAACTAACAGAAACAGAACGCCTTCGTTCTGACAGATACTACACTGACGGTATTCAGTACTGCACCTCCTAAGCCATGCCAAAAGATGAAGAGGTCAGCGTTGAAGTGGTACTGTGGTACTTAAAATAATAACTTTTAATAGCTAAAACAAACTTTATTTGTGATGTAATGCTAATAAATACAGTTTCAAAATGTATAATATATGGTTTTCCAGCTCATTTCAAGAAAATTTGAATTCAAAATAAGAAAAAAACCGATTCCCTTTCTTATAGTTGTAAAAACTAAGCGTAAAACACTACCATAATTTTATTTTATGTATACGAACTGCCGTTGCAATTATTTAGACACCAGCACTGGTAACACCTAATTAATTATTAATTAATTAATTTTATTAGTATATCGTTATTGATAGTTTTCTCATGAATAATGCATAAACTTTCTGTTTAACCATTACATATCTATAAATTTCATTAGATTTTTGGTACCGATATAATAATTTGGATATAAAATTAGTTTGATATCTGTGTGTTTAATTTTTATAATCAAGCACTGTTACTGTATCAATCGCCGATTACTGTAATTTGGAAATGCATAAATACAATTACAATTAAATATAATTGTTTTAAGAAATTATAATACATTTACAGGTTCTTTTAATTATAATTACAAATTCTGGACATAAAAATGTTAAAAAGCGCTTCTAAACTGGCTCCAAAATATGAAAATTATATCCGGTTTAAAATTGTACGCTTGCGAGAAGATTTTTGAACAAATTACGATTTATTTATATGTTTTCAAACATACCGAAAATAAACATGAAATCGATTTTATGATCACTCACTTACGTATCGATCTATATAAACTTTTGGGATTTTTGCTCATAAGAAATATATTCAAATAAACTGAATTTACATATGAGTTTAATTGCATATAATTGTAATTGCAATTTCTATTACAAAGGATCGAGAAGTAATTGTAATAGAAATTACAAAGGGTCAACAATAATCTCGATTACAGTTACAGCAATTCTATAGGGTAATTGCAATTACAATCGATACTCTATCTTACAATAGAGTCTAACAATTGTAATTGTTCTTCAAAATCACAACTTTTTTTATGTTTTTGACAATTTAACGGTTATCTTATTGTAATTTTAGCGAAACTGTCATCAAATCATATATATGAAGATGTAATTAAATTACTCATCCATGCCGAACTCAGGAAACAGAGGAAACACCTAATTAATAAATTAAACTTTTTCCGTATAGTTATTTAAGTAATGTTTAATTGTGTTAGTTTATCAATGGTGTTTTCATTATTAATGCATACATTTCTTTTAAACGATTAAAAGTCCTTAAATTTCGTTGTTTATTATTTCTTTTTTTTATTATTTTGGATATAAAATTATATGTTGTCTGTTATCGTGTGTATAAAATACATAATTGTAGGAGACATTAAACCTCCTTTATAACAAGACGGTTAATGATTAATGGTTATTAATATAATGGGGTTGAACTTTTTCCATTTCGTGGAGGCCCCACGATATGAAAAACTTGATCCCCACCATGGTTAGAATAGGTTGGTCACCTCTAGATTACACTCCTTCCTCCCTCCCCGTATGTTAGAAGCAACCAGGAACGGGGTCATAAAAAAAAAATAATAATAATTAACGTTGACCAATAATTCTTAATAATAGTTAGCAGTTACATTCATAAACTATCTAAGCACATACAAAAAGTGGATTCGGAAAATAAAAGCTTCTTAAATTTGTTTTTTAACTTAAAATGTGTTTCTTCTTATCTGGAAGAGACGTTGAAACACTCACCAACTACGTAAGAGCGCAGGCGATACATTATGATGATGCCATGACATTTCGTAGTTGAAGCCATCAATCAAAAGAGATTATGCCCCCTTTTTCACGTATAGGAATGTGCGACTGCAACAGGTCCACCACGTTGCACATATATTAACGCTCGGTAAACACTATGTTTAAACCTACTTATTTGGTTCACATTAATTATATTTACTAAGCGAGAAATAACTAACCGATTAAGATTATTCTCTAAATTAGTCTCATCCGGTTGTTTTGTGCAAAGTCATTACTTAGAAAGAAGTCTCATCCATCTTAAGATCCACTCATTCAATTGAGATTCGAAAAAAATAACACATATTATATACCACAAAAATTACACCATATTTTGTACAATTTTTTATATTCTACATTTTTTTAAATCTCTAACCGAAGTAAAAAAATCCTATATTCCTTCACTTGCTTGGAGCAAAAATTAAAGAAAAAAAAATCTTTTCAACAGAAGGTTACTTCTTATGCAATCTTTATAGCACTATCCTTATACCACATTCAATCCAGCTCCTATTATCCCCCAAAACCTTTTGTAATGATGAATTATGAAGTTGGAAATGGCCAGATTCTCCTCGTATGTCCAGAGTGAAGTAGCTAAGCATGAATTTCATAATGAGGGAGGAAGATTAATTTGGTGCGGAGTCTCCAAGACTAATCATAAATATTGTACAAATATATGCATTTTTTTTTCTTATTTAATTGATAGATATTAGAATCTGCCACACTATTGTGGGCATTAGGTAATAGTGGTGAATGATCACATTCATACTAAAATAAAATAAAATAAAATAAGAATGAAAATAAATAAATAAATGAAACAAATAAAAAAAAATAAAAAAAATAAAATGTTTCTTAAAATACATACTAATAGAAGGTTAAAGAAAATGAACATATACATATGTTTACAATGTTAATTTAATTTTAAGTTTTTATATTTTCTCTACTTATTTATTTCGTTGTTATTTAATGTATTCGAAGTATCTGTAAATATTATAAGAATGAACTCATTAACTACTTCAAAAATCCAATTTTTCCCTTTAGGATCCCCTGTGTTTGATCTCAGTTCCTATTAATGGAGCTTTAGAGACACCTGCTAAATTCATCCCCGGATTACCTCAAGAACAACCCCATCCGTTATTGAAAACCGATCTTGACCGGTTTCTGTAATTATATAATTGATACCTGGTCCAGATATTATTTTTAAAAAAATCAAAACAGTTTATTCTATAACTATTATTATTATTATTATTATCATTATTATTGCGTGTAACAAATACTTTCTCTCGCCCATGGCTCTATTCTCTCAGGGTCAGATTCAAAGTGGAAAAACCTTCACATTTATATTAAATACTGTAACATATGGTGAGGGGTCGACCGCCACCAGGATCTGGCGAAATTCGTTACACATGTTTCCAATTGGCACGCCATGGAGTGTTAAAGATTCTTAGAGGTAAAGTAAATCCTTCTATGGCTTAGAGAGGTGATCAATGTCCACTTTCATTTTAAACTGAGTCACAAGTAAGGGCAATGCATTTTTTTTTTTTAAATAATTTATTTATTGATATTTACAACTGTATACACACATATACAACAAGTAAATTTTACATAGTTACATGTGGAGAATCTACCCACTGATAGAACTCCAATAACGTTTCTAGAGAAGAAGATCTCGAGGCCATCTTCTTTTCAGACGCCTAGGAGGATTATTAGGTACTGAAGGAGAAGCCTGGTTAGAAACAAGTGGATACAATGCATTTGGAGGGAGATGCAGTCAACTTCAGAAGACCCTAGCATTCATTTATAAACTGCTTCACTATCATAGGAAGATAGTGGAGCAGAGCGTAATGGCAGCAGACGCTCACCATTTAAGTGAATAAGCTGAGAATTCTCCAAGGCCCAATATGAATATTTACAAAAGGTCTTTGATGATTATTCGAAGGAGTAAGTACTGAAAGGATTTAGAGCATATCAATATTATGTATGTATTTTCTTTTATGACCCCCTTCATGGTAATTTCTGACATACTAGGGTTTATCTACACGGTACCATACCATTCTAACCGTGGTGGGGGTTCAAGTTATTATTTCGTGGAACCACCACAAAAATGAAATTCTAACTGAAGCCGCTGCAGTCACGAGTTTGGAAAGACCTTCACCTTAACTTCATCAGCTACAGACGGCATCTAGATCTGTATATATTTAACAATTTTACTATTGAGTTTCTCCCTAATAAATGAGACAGTGATGAGTATAGTATTTGTATTATACCCAATCGCCATGGACATTTACCAAATCATTATATCATTTTAGTTCGTGCAAACTCTTGGAGAAAACTTCCTTTGGAGTCAGATTTTGAATTCTTCGATCCTTATCAGATAAGACACCCTGCTCAGGATTAAATATTAATATAGTGGGAGTGGAGCATGTAGTGGAAGTGATATACTATCACATGACAGACTACACAGATATCTTAGACGGTAAAAAAAACTTATTTACACATTCATTGTTGGGCTACCCACTATCGTTGTAATCGGAACGAAGCTAGAGGCAATTCAAATTCCCATTTTTCAGATGCATTGTGAGCACGTCAGGTAGACCAGTGCGGAAGTCGATTCCCTTTCGACCGCGGCGGTGGCTTTTGTTCCCTTATCTACCGTCGCTGTTCCGTGACAGCTCTTCATAGGCTAAGCCTCCTCTGTCTCTGATGGAAAGCTAAAATGGAAATGGTGCTAGACAGCATTGTCAAAGCCAATCTCAGCACTGCCTTATCAGTATTATAGAATAGGAGTTCAATAAGTTTGTTAAGGTCTTTGTGTATAATTGAGCCGACATACCCAACTAAAACCAACATTTTTTTAATAATGTTTTTTAAACTTATACGGATCATTTCATTATATTAGAACTAAAACTGAAGGCTCTCTATATATACACATGTCTACTAGTGATTTAGAGGAACGCTTTCTCTTGTCTTTATCTTTCGAAATGAATTTACTGACAAAGAAAAAAAAAACTATATTCGTTATATATAAGAAAATGGCCAGGGTTGCGGTCAAAAGAGAAACAAAAATAGTTTACAACTATTTATTTTCCGACGTTTCGCCCCACTTTGTAGGGCTTCATCAGGGCTAAAAAGATACAAAATGATACAATGATAAGAATAAAAATACAAAGATAAGATACAATGATAAGAATAAAAACAAGTACCAATGGCAAGAGTAAAATTTCTTTATAAAAATACGTAAAATATAAAGCTAAAAAAGTACAGGAGATACACATAAAACAAAAACAATACGGGGAAGGAAAAAAAAAATACAAAGAAATAAGTAAGAAAAATAATTAAACAATGATAATTATTATTGATTATCATTGTTTAATTATTTTTCTTACTTATTTCTTTGTAATTTTTTTTATATTTTTTTTTTTAACTACTCTTTATTTACTTTTACTTCTTATTAGTTACTTCTTTTACAATCATTGTTATTATATTATTATATCCTATATTGTTTTATTTTCTACAGTATAATCTCCTATTATTAGTAACGATATGTCTCATTCTAATTTTACTTAGTTATTATAGTTAGCATATTTCTATAGTATTATTCTCTTATCATTTTTCTTTTTTCATCATATCTTTATCACAACTTCCTGTATACGTGACTTATTTGAAATCGAAGTAAAGCCGTTAAACGGTTTGCTAGCTACCTCCTCTCCACTCCTCCACGCTTCCGCTTCATTGTTTCTTTCTGTTCAACCGTTTGCTTTGAACAGGCAGGTTGTCCTGACTTTTTATATTATATCATTTATTATAATTTTATATCATTATTATTATTATTTTTTTTATTTATTAATTGTATCTTATCTTAGTATTTTTATTCTTATCATTGTATCATTTTGTATCTTTTTAGCCCTACAAAGAGGGGCGAAACGTCGGATAATAAATAGTTGTAAACTATTTTTGTTTCTCTTTTGACCGCAACCCTGACCATCTTCTAATATATCAATTTTTGCGGTCAGCTATATATACATATATACTATATTCGTTATAATTCGTTCAAATGAGTTATAAAAATAAAAAAACGAAACAAAATTTAATGTTGAAAGTAAAACTTTCTCCGTGAAAATGTTATTTCACAGTTAACCCATTACAACAGAAAATACATTAAACTATTGTAACCGTGCAATATAGATAAGAACTACAGGAGTCCGCTTTTAGCGACAGCAACAAGTGGAGACTACAGGACATCTGTTCGAAATGGGCCAACACCACTTAATGCCTTCCGTCTCCTAAGCACCGCTTACCGACTTCGCAGTTAAACATATATTGGCGATATCCGACAGTGAACTACCATCATCATGTAGGATAAGAAACTGGATTTGAGTGGGGAAGGTAATGGGTTTGCTTAACATTTCAGGTAAATATGTGACTATATTCATGAATTATCTGAATATATGCATGATCTAACCACAAATAATATTAATAAAGTAGAAGGTGGAAAACCTTACTGATATTTTACTAGGTTATGCCGATTAAGGTACACTAATATTTTTCTGTAGTTGAATATGAATTAATCAAATCTTTTTTTTTTTTTAATAATTTATTTATTGATATTTACAACTGTATACATATATACACATCAAGTAAATAAATCAAATCTTAAAATAACCCAATGCACCATTGCGATTTACAGTAATTTTAATAATTTACTTTAATATACCATTTAACTCAGCTATTTTTAATTCAGTTAATTGTTTAGCGCATAAAATAGAGTCTTTCTAAGACAGATTTGAATTGGTTAGAAAACATTGCATTAGTCTAAAACAAGTGAATAATGAAAGATAACCTTCAGGAAGGTAATTATTCTCCTAATAATGTATAATTGTTAATAGTAAAAAAAAGTTTTTTATCAATTAAATGACAATAATATTATTAAATATTAGCAATAATGACAAAATAGGAGATAATTATATGTTATATATAAAATATTTTTATCAGCAGCCTGAAGATGGGAGATATTTCCCGAAACGTTGTTGATTATTTGAAATAAATTATTGGAGTTGAAAAAGGTAGAATTGTGTCATTCACCAAATTCATTTTAATTCCAAGAGACTCTTCCAGTAAAAGATCATTAAGTTTAGAATAACTAATATTATTGTAACTTCTTCCTCTGGTTAACTAGAGCACTTGACTATGGAATCTCCAATGGAAAGGTGTAATTTCAACAAGAGATTCTCATACGAAATTTAATTTTAACAATGTTGCACGTGCTTTGGAAAATTCGACAGTGAAAAATCCAACTAAAGGATAAATTCTTTTGAGAATCCCATTTCCAGTATGGGTATCGTAAATGATGAGAGATTCTTAAATTAAATTCAACCCTCACATGTTCTTTACGTTTCTTGGAATTAAACTCTGTTGTGTATTAAGTTTAGTTGATGAGTTTTGGCTCATTAATTATGTTAGTACTGACTAGAGGTTCTGATTTGTGAAGAAAGACGCTGAAGACTAAAATCCTGCGGTGGACCAATTAAAGAAAACAGCATCCTTAAATGGTAGGAACCAGAGGACTCATAAAGGAGCAGGTATCGAATTTATTGAACCAGGACCTCCACGCATCAATATATACTTCGTCGCTAACTAACGCACCTCCACGGTTATCTTTTATTTCAGCTTGTTTCTTTATGTTCCAATCAAAGAACGAACATGAGCATTGCATGTCCTACTTTATAACAGCATTAGGTCTTTCTTGTCACCACTGTTCCCTTCTTTTTTCTACCTTCGCACATACGGACGAAAGCAATAAATCTTGAAGGGCAAATATTTTTTGTCTCATTAGGAATAATTTAGCAGTATTTTAACGTCTATAAAAGTTGTTTTTGTCTCTGTTTATTGAATCCTGTTATTAGATTCAAAATCAATATTTCAATATTTATTGCATTCTAAAGTACCTCAACGAAAAAAATTGTGGTAATGGATCAAGACTTCTTTAGACAGTTCACTTTCTTATTTTAAACTCTCCTGAGTCCAAAGAAATTTTTAGAAAAGAAAAATCTTAAAGTCGAACTTTTTTCCTTTAGACGTGATGGAAATGCAGATAAAGTTTCTGAGTGGTGAGTAATAAAATTTTTATGGGCGAATATACGGACTATTAAATCAATAGTAGAGTTATTCAGAAAATGACCGATGGAGGTTTGGTATTTTAGACGTCATAGAACTATTTTAAATTCAAACTTATTCTACATGGCACGTTCTCGAGATAGCTCTTCTCCTAAAATGTAAAATGTCCAAGGAGGACGAACTTTGGCGATTTCAACATGTTCTACAGCTTTTAACTCTTAACCTGTTTCGATCATTTTCTGACTTATATTACATTACCCACCCTATCCAGAAATTACAGAGTGAAAAGATATTCTTTTGGATTCAAATGTCTATATTTTCTAAAAATAGTTTTTTTTTTTTTTTTTACACCCTTCCTGGGCATTTCTGACATACGGGGAGGGGGGGGGTCTATAAGTAACCAACCTTTTCTTACCATGGTTGGGAGTCAAGCTTTCATTACACGGGACTGCTACGGCAATGAAAAAAGCCAACACCCCAGGCCGTATTTGAACCGGTGCCATTCGTGGTCCCAGGTGGCAAAGACCTGCGCCTCAACCAACTGAGCTACAGACAGCCTTAAATAGTTTCACTTATGTCTACGACATACTAAAGCATAATTCTAATGTTGGTACTTTCTTAAGGTACTCCACAGCTTTTCCTATGTTCAATCTCCGAAATATTTCAAACAGCATTGTTTTCTATACTAGATGATAGCAGGTAATAATTAAGATATAAAAAATAATTCGATGATAGAAAGTGATATTAATTATTATAATAATAAAAACGTAAATAAATCAAATCTGTTAAATATAATCATACACATTTGTTTCCTCCCAGTTATAGAATATTTCAAGAATGTAAAGCCTATCGTAGTAAGTAAACTTTCCAAATAATATGGGTGTCCGGCGTCCATTAATTGCCTGTCAGTGTGTGTTTAACAGTTAGTGGTACGTTACACACTCTAAATGTGGTCAGTGGTTCCAACCTTATTTTGGTGGTGAAATGAGTAAATGGCGGCACCCCTATATTATCATTTGACACAAATTGAGTGTAAAATGCCACCTTTTCAGCAAAAGCTAAGAAAGACTAGGATACCTACACAAAACCTGGGCAAAATTGAAGAAAATCTGAGATAGTAAGGCTCATAAATGGGTCGAGTGGACGTGAATGACTTCTTCCTAAATTATTTCGCAGAACCACTGCTCTAGATGTTACAGTCATCAGAATGTATTCATGGATTTGTCGAGGGAGACTGATTCTTAGTCTAGTCAAACTAACATTCTGGATTTATGAGTTCCATAGCAGTAATGTATGCTTACCCTCTCCTAAGTTGTTTTATGTTATGTTGGTCTGAATTGCCTATAATATATACAATTATTTGTTGTCAACAGTGCATAACAAATCCATCAAGTGCATAAGAAAAAGAAAATCTTCACGTGAGTCTAATGTTCTAAACCATCTTTGGCAACATGTATGATGTAGATAATTATCTAACTGTAGAGGTGCTAATCAAGACACATTTGTATTGCCCCCATTATGTCACTGCATCATTAATTTTGTTTTAATTATAATAATAAGTATTTTCTTTAAATTAAAAAATGAGAATATTTATATGATAAAATTAATTATTGGAGAGGTTTGTCGGGGGGGGGGGGGGAGGGAAGGTGTGCGGTCAGTGCAACATAAAGAAACAAAATTATATTTATTTATTTTATTCCGACGTTTCGACCTGAGTTTCAGATCTTCATCAGGGGGTTATGGCGTAGAAGGAAAGCCTAAAACTAATTGATAAAATTAATTGATTGCGTGTTCAGATTCTTTTAATATTTAGTAATTATAATATATAATAATATATTGAAATACGCATTTAAGTCCTGTCAGACTATCTCAACGATAATATCACCTATCTGATATTATAAACGGTTCAATTGTGCGTAGAATTAAAATTAACTGATTGAGTGTTCAAACCTTAAACATAACCACTATTTCATATAATTCTTTTAATATTTAGTAATTATAATATATTATAATATAACTAACTTTTTTCTATTAATATCAGTAGAGAAGAAACATTTTGTATATGTTTAAACAAAAAAAAAAAAATAATAAAAAAGTGAGTTTTTTTTTAATATATAGCTCAAAAATATACTTTTTTGGCAAATCATTTAATAACCATTATTAAGATGATTAAAATACTTACAAAACAAAAATTAGACTTTGTTTTGGTTTAGTTGTATCGACCAAGATTTGGTGCACTGCATGCATCACACAACTTCCACTTTCACCAAGTTTTGTGCAGATTGGTGGGCTCCTGTTTTAATTATCAATATTTTTGTGACTTTGGAAAAAGAAAAAAAAATCTATCAATGACCAACGAACCTTATGAAAAAAAAAATTATTTTTCTGTTGCTTCGATATTTCATATTTTTGGGTTTCTCGGTGTGAGAATAACGAATATAAATTGTATTCCTGCCGATAATTTAACAGTTCAACAAAAGATAACGAACTCGTAACGCAGTCGGGAAACATCGGGTGGTCTCGGCTTCCTTTTTTCTCCTTTAGCTATTTATGATTTTTTTTTTTAATATTATGTATTTATTTATTGTTCATTATTTGTACCAACGAGAACTGCTCATCTTTTTTTTTTTTTAATAAACAAAATAGTAAGTACTTTACAGGAATATTGTTTTGAAATCCGCATTTAAGCCCTGTCAGACTATAGTAACACTTATCTGATATTATAAACGATTCAGTTGTCAAGCCTAGTTTCATAAAAATCATTAGAGACGTTTTAGATAAAGTCAGAAAAATGTGAAAAGTCGATAATATAAAGTGGCACTTTGGTGTAGTTCTCCAATGGCCTTAAGTACATAGTTTCGCGCTACATTTTAGTTTTTAGGTAGGACTTCGACACATAGACACAGAGATCATTATGCGAAACTTGGTTATTTGGACTCAGAAAACCTCAAAACGTGTCATATACAAGGGTAAGTTGAAGTTTAAAAAATTAACCTTTTTCCAAACTTTGAACTTTTATGTTTCAATATATGTAAAATCCATGAAGTGATAACTTGAAAACTACAGCCATCAAGGTCCTAAGTGCTCATTTGCCTAATCCTGCATAAATAAATCCCTAACAAAGATCTTAATTGGAACAATATTAGGGAAGGCAAAGACAAACATTTTCCTATTAGTCTAACCACTCAAACCGGTTAGGAAAGGCTTTAGAGTTAACACTCTAAATACTCCATTGTTCATTATGTACTGGAATAATAAATAAATAATTCAAATAATAAATAAATATGAGGGAGTGGGTAGTTAAATGGTAAGAAATTATGCTGCTAACTCTTGTAGCCTTTAGTCAACCCTGTGGGTTCGGGCTTCATTAAGTGGATACCCTTAATTAGATAAAAATCTTGCCGTCGAGTCACCTGCTTGCACAACCGTTGGTCTAGTAACATTCCTTTCTTAAAAAGTACTGCATACCTGACCCTGCAATGGGTTGGAGGGGCACAGATTTAATTTGTATTTTTTTTTTTTTAATAAACGAATATGTAATAATTTACACTTTTTTAATGAAATACATTAAGCATTGTTGTTGTATTGTACTCCAATACGTAAATCATGTTGAATCTGTAAAAGTATCAATCCGGAATTGTATTTATATGATATTAAACATAAATAAAAATTACAAACAAAATATAATAACAATGTAATATTTAATTCACCCAGGTATCATTTAACATAGAGGTGTTGAGGATTATATACAGAATCACTACAAATGATAGTTATCTAACTGTGGGAAATACAGGAATCATTAAAAAAGAAAAAGCAGGGCATCTCGTTATTCCCTTCAGTTATAATATATTGGTTTGTATCTGTATAACCGCAATATTTATTTTATTTTCTACTATTACATTCAGGTGAAAACATGATAATAATTTAGAGAGCCCAACAATAGGAATCGGATTGAGTAATCCGTAAAGTAACTAATTAAACATTTCTCTGGTGGAAAGATAAAAATTAATCTGCAATATAATTTATATTTTAATTGGCAACGTCATTATCTATAAGTCTTATTTATAGGATAGATAAATTAATTAATCCCATCCCATTCTGAATTATTTATAGTCATACTTGACTCATTTTCAGTTTTATAATTCCTTCCCCGAACTAAACTTAGGTTAACTTTTTTGCAAATGTGTTTTATTAAAAAAAATATGAGTAATTTCCCACCGAAAGCCAATATATCCACTTCGGGAAAATTATTATGGTAGGATCTCATGTATATGAGTTAAATTCTTTTTTTTTTTAACTTGATTTACAACAAATATTTGAGAAAAGATAATTTAAATAACCTGAAAATGTTTTTGGTGTAGAATTGTAATTTGAAAAAAGAATACTTTTTAGAAATAGATATATTAACTTTTGATATAAAACCCCTCATTTATTCTAATTATAAAAAAAAATTAGAAGGAAATCAGCAGAACAAATAACTAAAAGAAAGAGAGGCTTTAGCGGTTTCACGGGGTGATCTATATATGCTAAATGGTATTTTCGTGTACTGCATTCCTCAGTCTGGAAAGTTAGGATCGATACGCTATTTGGAAGAAAATACATGAATAATTTACTATAAACAGAAATAATGTTCTTTATGTAAAAATTATCATGTATATTATTTATACAATAAGAAAATTATTTAATTTATATAACTTTTTTAAAATAAATTATATCCCATACAAAGGATGAAAGCGGATTGTCCTAGTTTTGGGAAATAAAGATTTCGATTCGTTGTATATAAATTTATTATACTTAACTTAAATTTTATTAATCATGAAACAAAATATAACAATAATAAAATGTTTATATATGTATGATTCAGACGAAGTTTTGATTAGGAATATTGTAATAAGTCAGTCAGGAAGTTTTAAAAAAGTAAATTTTATTAATAATTTTTCGAAATGTATTTAAGTGACAACATAACATTTACTGTTAGCTTGTGAGGTCCAGTACAAATGATTATGTATTCTCAAATTATGCAGTTCGTGCACCTGCATTAATCGTACCAACGGAGTCAACTTCAAAATGTCAAAAGGTGTAGTCAAGACACTAGGATCCAAATATTCACTGACAAAGCTTTTTTGAAAAAAGGGGCTAGAATTGTATAAATTATAAAAACAAAAAAAAGTAAAAAAAGTTTATCAATAATAATTTTTTTTGTTTTTTTAAATAATTTATTTATTGTTATTTACAACTGTATAAAAATATATAAAACATGTAAAGTTGCTGTAGGTGACATAGTGACATGATACAAACATGTGGAGTATATATCCATTGATAGAACTCCAATAACATTTCTAAAGGAGAAGATCTCGAGGCCGTCTTCTTTTCAGACGCCTAGGAGGATTATTAGGTAATGAAGGAGAAACCATATGTTGCCGATTTAGCCAGAACCAGATCTGGCTAAATCGGCAACATATGGGACATTGAGGTATTGACTTGATTTGTGACAAAGTAAGGAGCATTAAGGATTTTACGAAAGATTTTGGACTGTGAGGATTGGATTCGGGAGGAATATGATGGTTTAGCAGAGCCCCAAATCAATAATAATTAAAATAAAATATTTCTCGAAAATAAATCATCATTAAAATGATTATCGAAAAATATATTTTTTATTAGTCTGATGTCTTAATTCTCTTGAGGATTTTTTTACCAAATAATTAATACATCCACTTCAAAATAATTGAGGTTTCGACATATCAAAATTCTACACAAAAAATTATCAGTTTATTTTAAAATTTAAATTTCTCCTTGCCAAAAAAAAAAAATTAATTTGTCTGCAAGAGGTGCTCCCATAATATTTTTTATATAATATAATTCTAAAAGTTGGTATATAGATAGAAAACTCCTCAGCCACTCCTGTATTATTATATTTGATGCCACAAATATAGATACAACGTTTTCGAGCAAGATGTTTTATTCAGCAATGTTTAAAAAATGTTTTATATCTATGAATATCAGTTCTAACAGATAAAATACTAAATATAACTATTTTTTTGTTAATAACTTATTTTATTTAGTCAACGATACCTTTTTTTTCTTTCAGATATTCAATATAAGAAAATATTTACATAAAAGGTGTTAAAGCAGCGAGCGGTGTCAAATAAGGCGAAGAATTCGCAACTGTTGCGTAAAGGAACACAAAACACTCATAGGCTGTTAGTGGTTGTAAATGTTAGCCCATTAACGTCGTCCCCGCTGTTGTATATACGCTAATAGCAGATTCGGTCCGTGTTCAGTCTTATGAGTAACGAGTGATAAATATAATCTGATATTTCTTCTGGAGCCATGATAGGATATATTTATAAAATTTTTACTTTTTTTACTAACATATAATCTTACGTTGTAAGGTCAAATACGGATGGTTATGAATTCTTGTTTTTAGATTATTTGTAATTTAAGGATAAAAGTGAATCTAATGTACGACAAAATTCGAGTAAAATTTTATT
The DNA here is from genome assembly GCF_000696795.3 of Halyomorpha halys. Lineage (NCBI taxonomy): Eukaryota > Metazoa > Arthropoda > Insecta > Hemiptera > Pentatomidae > Halyomorpha > Halyomorpha halys. The sequence goes on along the minus strand of NW_027104890.1, from coordinate 814,870 downwards.
TATGTTTATAAGTGAATATTTTATTGCATAGCGCCATTAATTTGTTTTCCGTTCTCTAAGCACTAATATTTCAAAAATTTTGTTCGATTTCACAATTTTTTTTTTTATTTATGTTTATGGGTGAACATTTTATTGTATAGCGCCATTAATTTGTTTCCCTTTCTCTAAGCACTAATATTTCAAAAGATTTTTTAGATATCACAATTTTTTTTTTATTTATGTTGATGAGTGAATATTTTATTGTATTGCGCAATTAATTTTATTCCTGTTATCTAAGCATTAATATTTCAAAATTTTAGTTAGATTTCACAACATTTATTTTTTAATCATTGAATGAGAAAAAATATTAAGAAGAGTATAAACTGTTGAATAATGAGGAAATACACCTGCAAGTCTAGAAAAACAGAACTTTCAATAACTTTAGTTTATAAAATCAAAAGGTTTATTAATACACAGGTTTCACTCATATATAATAATGTACGACAAAACTGGAGTAATATGTTTATTTATAGTTATAATTAATTAATAAGTGAATATAAGGAAAACTGTAATTTTTAGCTAAGGTTAAAAAAAAAAAAATAATGGAGGTTCCAAATAACATACTAATAAACGAATTTAAGGCGTCACCTTAACAACCTCATGTATGCAACGGCGTTAGTTCCGGTGGAATATCGCCTAAGATCTTTATTTCGTGGTAGTATCACCAAATAAAACTCAATTTCCACCAAAACTCAATTTCCTTACTCTGGTTAGAATCGTTAGTTTACCAATTGAATAACCCTCACCATAACGTAAAATAGAAGTTGAAATTTTCGATTCTTTGAACAAAACTATAGTGAGAAAGCAAAAATTAAAACAACATACAACACACTTTTACGTATCATAAAAATTCACTTTTCTTTGTGTATATAAACGTATGCTTTCAACTTTGGAATTTACTTAACTAAGTTGGAATAAGATATCTTATAATTATTTATATTTTTTGTTGCATTTCACAATTATTTTCGTTCCCGTCCTCTAAACTCAAATATTTCAAACTTTACAGAAACATGAGTATGGATCACAAGTTGTGTTAAATTTTACAGCTTATTTATTTATTTTTTAATAAGTGAATGAGAATACATATTAAGAAGAGTATAAACCGTTGAATAATGAGGAAATACGTCTGTATATCATGTTACCTTGTAGGTCAACAAAACGGCCAATAGCTTTAGGAGTTATAAAATCAAAGGTTTATCGATATACGAAAACTAATTATAGTTTTCAATCATGTACGACAAAATTGGAGGAATATGATTATTTATGGTGTTGAGTGATTCTAAGAAAAACAACAAATTTCAGTGATGAGTTTAAAAAAAAGAAAGAAAGAATAGAGGTTTAAAAAGTCAATTAAACAAAATTGTGGTGTGTATATATATATATATATATATATATATATACACACTTGATGCATTGACTAACTCCAATCTCAAAAGTATTTTATTTAGTTATTAAAATATTAAAGCTGTAATTTTGATTAAAATAATACGGTTTGGTTGGTTGAAGTTATAAATTAAACAATTTAACCTACGTAATAAAGAACTTTATAATCATTAATGGAATAAGTTAAATAGGAAAAAAAACACAATTGGAATGATTAAAATTTCCGATTCTATTCGCCAATTAATTGAAATCGTACAATTTCATTTTTCACTTCCAAAGCAAATCACTTCAGCTTAATTAGACTTGATGGTACTTTACATTACGATACTTTCGCATTTGTCAAATTACGGGAAACGTTCTGTGATAAATGATTCATAAAAACGTTCTGAAAATGGAGTTGTCCCATGAATGGCAGTACTGAAACACCGCCTGCAATGCCTCTAAATATAATCGATAAATTCCCGCTAAAAGCCTTAGAGGGGAACAATGATCCGTAAACTTCAAGCCGAGAATAAGTTTTCTCAAATTGACACTCCGTGAGCCCTAACACCATGCCCTATCGTAACGAGGGCTGCTCTCTGCTAAGATCTAATACAACCGGACCATGCCATGTTCTTTAGACAAGTAAGCGAAATAATGGCCTAGCTTACACTCTTATAAAAAGTGTCTGTAACAGTTTGAACTAGTCTTTAATGAACCACTTGAAGCCATAAAACATGGGCTTTCCAAACTGTGTTGCGCACCTTACTGCGCACGTAAATTTCCTCAAGGTATCTGTAGTAATAGCATGAACGTCTGTTCAGGAGTTGACTAATTTATTTTAATCAAGTCAAGACCCTAATTAATAATTAATTACGAAAACAACGATCGTTCATGTATAACTAAATAATAATATCTTTCTTTTTTCTTTTTTAATTTTTAAGTTCCCACCTGTCACTAAGCCTATTTTTTATACGTGTATATTTATTTATCGGGAGCGAATAGCTCAGTGGTAAGGGACTGTGCTACTAACTCTTAGGATCAGGACTCGGATCTAACTGTGGCAGACAATTATTTTCTGTTTCACTGTAACCGTGAGTAAACTCAGTGGATTCGGGATTCCTCCAAGTCTTCATGAAGTGGGTACCCTTAATTAGGTAAAAATCTAGGTCGAGCGAGATTCTGATTAAATCTCCTCCTAGCACAACCATTGGTCTAGTAACAGTACTTGCTTAAAAAGTACTCACCGCTGATTTTTTTTTGTTTTAAACAATTGATAATATTGGGGTTTTGTCTTGTGCAAAAGGCACCCTACAAATTTACTACTAATGACATTTATACAGTAATTTTAAATAATAAAATAAATCATTAAAAAATAATAGTTATGTAATTTAAGAATGTAAGAAGTAAATAAAAAACAACTACCATTTATAACAAACAAATAACTCATATTATAATGAAAAAAATACTTGAGAAATGAGATTTGGATTTTGTAAAATGTTTTTTGATGAATTCATCAATCGATTCCAATTCTATTTCGCGATTTAATTGACTATTCTTACAAAGTAATGGGCATTTAATGCGATTCTTTTTTTTAATAATTTATTTATTGTTATTTACAACTGCATACATATATACACATCAAGTAAATTTGCTGTAAGTGATATTATGACATGATACAAACATGTGGAGAATCTACCCATTGATAGAACCCCAAAAACATTTCTAGAGGAGAAGATCTCGAGGCCATCTTCTTTTCAGACGCCTAGGAGGATTATTAAGTAATGAAGGAGAAGCCAGGTAAAAAACGAGTTGATTTGGGTGGTTGGGAAGTTTATCATGGAAGGATTGGTATCTGGTCCTGACCAAATCGGCAATATAGGGGACATTGAGGTCCTGATGGATGATTTGTTCTGTGACAAAGTAAGGAAAATTAAGGATTTTGGACTGTAAGGATTGGATTCGGGAGGAATTTGATGGTTTAGTGGAGCCCCATAGCTCAACTCCGTATGTCCAGATAGGCCATATAACAGTCATGTAGATCAGTCTTTTGTAATGGATTGGTAGTTTAGACCATTTGTCTAGTAAATGTTTTAATAGTCGGAATCGACGAGCTGTAATGCGATTGTTAAGACCTTTTTTAGAATGCTAGTATTTTTTTTCGTACAGGAAGCTTCACTTTCTTGCACATCAATAATGGCCTTAATATTGTTTTGAAGATGAGAATGGTTGTATCTGGCTTTAATATATATATTCTATTGATGAGAGAATACACCATCCAACCTTCCACTTAGTCCGGGACCAGTTTTTTAAAGTTTGAAATCATTAAAGGAAAACTTAGGCCTGAGGATTTGTCGCCTAGGATGGAATCGACATCTAAAAAAAATAAATGATTGTACTGTTCATGCTGTTTTGTAATAGTAAATATACTTTCATGTGAAAAATTATTTCATTCTTTATTTAACACTAGAAACAGCTTCGTGCGTACCGTTTTGAAGTATGTTTTTGTTTTTTGAAATAAGAAATATGATCTTAGGTAAGTTTTATATTAAATTTATGCTCGTGGAACCTAAAGGCTGAAAAAAAAAATTGGAAAACTATGTTCGATGTGTTTTTTTTTTAACAATTGATAATGTGTGGGTTTTTCCTTGTGCGAAAGGCACCCCAAACAATTTACTACTAAAGACATTTATTGGATAGTTTTAAATAATAAAAATAAATTGACTATGCTTCATATAAATTGACATAAATAGAATAATGATATAAATGGAATATTAGTATTCCATGTGACACAAGGATTTCGGATCAAAATTCTAATTTTGATGCATTAGCGTTTTTCACTTTTTCAATAGCTATGGAATTCTCTTCAGCTTGATATAATGAATAAATAATCAAAGTGACTTGAGGAGGTAAAGTTTTAAGGACTTGGCAACTCAAGGCTATTCTTGGACGAAATGCAATATCCTGGAAATAATACAGCTTTGAACAACAGGATTCATTTAACGCTGTATCAGAGACAAGTCAATATCGGCGTTTAGACAAGAATAAATTGGATGTTTTTAGCAGCGGTACTAGCAAGGTAGATACATATTTTAAATAAGAATAGGGACACAAGTTTTTCCAGGAAGTATAATCTTCTTCATACTTCTAACGCATTATTTATTGGACATTTTCTCCTGACTTGAATATACTGTCTCAAAAAAAAAAAAATAATAAACATTAAAAAATATTGTCTTCGAAAAAGAAAATTATATTAAAAAATATAGGATGTTCGTTCGTAAAACATAGTAACTGAAAAAATGAAAATTTTTACAATGTAAAATTGTTGGTTAATTACAATGTTTTACGTTCAAACAGAAATCACTAACCATAGCTTAATATCAAGATTACTCTATCAAGAAAATAAATTTCCTAAACATTCTTTCAAAAATGTATGAAACCAGTCTTAAGAGCCGGTAATGCTAAAAATGTAAATTCATAAAAATAATCAGTTATCATGTTTTACGACAGAACGCTTCATTTACATATTTCAACAGAAATCTAGCAAGGCTTTAAAAATAATAATAATAATAAATAACGAGGCCTGAGGAATCTTGGCAATCGGACCAGCAGCCTCGGGGGCCCAGTACGGCATACCATGTTTTATTTCTATACGTATAGAGAAAAGTTAATAACTTTAAAAATTATTTAATACGCTTATATTATGTTTTTTTGCGAATTTACTATTTTATGGGGACCCGGCTATGTCATTGGCTATGGAACTAAAAAAAAAAAAGGTTTACATGGAAAGATTTGAGGGAGTTTGAATATTTTGTACTTCCGTGTTTTAGAGGATGTTGAACATGAACTTGAGGTTTTCCATCTTGATTTTTTTTTATAAATATAAAAAAACTGTTTTCACTTTTCATCCCATAAAACTGAAACCAAGCATTTAAAAATAAATCAAACTGAACTAAATAAAAAAAGTGGGTGTTGGTTCTGAATATCAACTATTTTACTTCATATTGTTCTGTCTAGAACGAATATCAAGGCCTCTTTAAGCCACATAATATATGTGGAAATGTGTATAAAAAAATAAATAAACAAATTAGGGAACTAGAACTACTCCTAATATTTATATTTAAATTATAAGTTTTATTATATTGGAAGTTTAGTTTTATAAAAAGAACATGTACGTAAAAAAAAGTAAGTTCAATTTAGTCATCAAAGTTAAGAGATAGCTAGGTGACATTTTTAACAGTTATTATATTAGTAGATGTTGATAGATTTTAATAAAATAATGATTGATTTGATAAGGATAGGGAAAAACTTCGTGACATTGATTTGTTGATTTTTTAACAAAACGTTTTGAGAAAAAAAAAGAGAGATGATTTTCAAGTATTATTAATTGATGTAGGTTATCGAAAATGTATGAGAGATTCAGGAGGAAAGAGATACTAGAAATAACATTTGCATTATATTGCACTACAATATTAGATGTTGAAAAACGTAAAGTAAAACTTGAAAAATCGGGTAATTTTGTAATATAAACATGCCCAAATTCAAATAATAAAATTCGATCATGTTTGAAAGTTATCTCATGACCTCTAGGTAGGGGTACAATAGACGTCCTTCCTTCTACAGGTCTTGCGTCTTCATCTTTAAATAGAATGTTTGTTTGTGGACACGACTTGTGAAAGGTCTCCTCCCCTGCTTCTGGTTCAAACAGAATCCGATCCTCAAGATTTCCATTCGTGACTAATTTAGACCGATCTCATCAACTGCTCATTTAAATACAGGTAGGCTAAGGGGCCCGATCTGGGGGACTCAAGTAGCCTAATTTCGGCCTGAGTACTCGTGCAGCCACTTAGGTCGTGCTTGTGCAAGGGGACTACTAGGTCAGCCATTGTCACTCTGCTTGAGAAAGTCCCGTGCTGGCTGATGGATGATGTCCGCCTCTGGGATAGTATTTGCAGCCTTGTAATCATCTGTTGCGGGACCGATATTTGGTACCTGAGGATAATCTCAGGAAGTGGAATGGCCCCTTGCCTCATGTCAGCCGAGCGAGGATTATCAATTAAATTAGGAGCTTGATCGAAATAGAACGGAGTGCAGTATTTCTAAAACCATGTGAAAGGTAAACGTGGGTTTGTTTTGGATTTCCAAAACGTAACCGTTCTTTCTTTCGGATGCTCAGGCTGTTATTTCTGTTTAGTATTTATTCTGTTACATTTAGTGCTGTTCATTATGTCCCAAGTGTTTATGAGGCTGAAGTAACTATATTAGATTATAGTTGTTGCCTATCGTATTGAAATGAAATGAAAAAAAAAATATTCTGGGACATATAATAAATACAGGGTTCACACATTATGGTTATTTGACAACCAACGGGCGTTGATGACCAGGCTGTTAAACGCCCTTTCAAAACTAACAAACAAACATTATGGTTATTTGTCTTGCAAACGTTTAAGAGTTTTCAGTAAGAAAAATTAAATTACATTACGGTCGGAGATTTGGTTATGTAGTAATTGAAGGAATAAGTGTTGTTTAAAGGAGAGAATGGATGAGGACTGGCGAATGGAGACGGGAAAACTATATCAGAAGGAGGTTGCACGTATGAAAAAGGATTTGCTAAAGAAGGCCGTTCTATAGGAGGAAATATATAAATCGATCTATTGGGATCTGGTGATTAATGAATGGATGGATGAACAGAGAGTAAGGAGATCAAGAATATAAATAGGTTTTTTTTAAATTTAAGAACTTGGAATAGGAAAACGCCAAGGAGGTATTGCCTTCGAGAGGTTAGATAGAGCCACTTAAGCTCGGTGTACCAACGGGAGACACAAGAGCGCCTTGGAAGCCCACAGATAAATCATACGAAGCGATTAATGAGTCTCTTCAGTCTCAACTCTATACCAGCAGATAGTCCTCTGTAGACCAAGGAACCGTAGTCAAAGTGGGGGAAAACGAGATAGGATACTAGGAGCTCACGAGTGTTCTAAGGAATAGAATCACGGAATGTTAGGAATTGTTTTAGGATTTGCGTGTGATATGGAGAAATATGATTATTCATAAGAGAGGTATTGGTCGAAGGTTACTTCTAGGTTTTTTGTTGGATTGAAGTGAACGGTTGGTTATTATGGAAAAGTAAAGGATATTTGTGTAGAGTTTGAATATTGCGGCGGTATTTTTGTATGTAATAGCGTAATCGTATTTGTTATTGGTTTTGAAGAATGTAGGTAAGGCATTGTGCAGGATCTTTTACTGATGGATTCGTGAAGTTTAGGTTCTGACATTGTAAATGTTAGTTTAGTAATTAGTAAACTTGTTTAAAAGAGTACAATATGCTAGCAGGAGATCTACTATTATATTTTCTGCTGTTGGTGTTTAGATTACTGGGTGCAAAAATTATTATCATACAAAAAAAAAAAAGTAGCAAATCTCCTAATAGCAAAAGGGTACCCTCATAACTAGTTTGCCAAGTACTGAAACAAACACTAACACTGACAAAATCTAAACCAACAGTAAAAAATACTACGCAATTCTTTACATACCAACACTTTCGAAGAGGATATCTCAAAAGAACACAAATATAGTTGTACATCTATAACTAAAACCTAACAAACTAGACAAACTACACTCAGTGCACATTACAGACAAACATGATTTAAATTTGATCCATTTAAGAGCATACACCGGAGAAGAAACAACTACAAGCAAAATCTAATAGAAATAATCACTGTAGAAAAATATAAAAATCTGGCTATCGACATAAAACTAAAATGTGTAAAATTTAATGTCATGTTCCTCTGACCTCATAAACACATAAAAGACATAATTAAAAACACTTAATGTAATAGACTAAAAAAAAAAAAATAAATATAAAAATAATGGACTGACTTACTCTAAGAAAGAACGGCAACGTATTGGAAAAGCCAAAACGTGGGTTTTGCCATTTCACCCCTATTCAGGTCTGCCATCAACCTTAAGTTAGTTATATCACAGTAATATTGATTCAACTATATTTGCTCATTCGATGTTTATAAATTGTAATATTAACAATATGAGCTAATACCGCTTTTGTTCATTCGCAATGATAAAAATTGACCAAAAGACGGAACAAAATATGTTATAAAAATTATCATAAGACTTTTGTGTTCCAATTTCTATTTTCGGAATTTTAATTTCCGCCTATTTCTTTTTAATCTGTGCCCTTTTATTTTCACCTTTAATTTAAATTTATACCGTAACTGATAGATATTTTAAATTAAGCTTAAAAGTTGAGTAAGGCATTAAAACATTAAAATTAAAAAAAAAAACCACATCCTAAGATTAGAGCTAATATTAACAAGAATATGTCATGAGTAAAATTTATAAATATAAATAAGGATAATGAACGTGTTTCCCTAGACTTTATAACTTAAAATAGTACTCAAATCTCTAAAATTATTACCAACCTGTCTCATTCCATATGTTTATTTAGAACAGTAATTTATTTTATAAATTGCTGTTAAAAATTATATATTGCCAGTATAAAAATATGCTTCATATTAATTTATATCCAAAACAAATAACTTGTAATATAATAAGACAGAAATTTATTACAAAATTATGGTGGCGCAGTGAATAACAACTTATTTTTAATATCTTTGTATTTCAATTCAAACTTGTTTTTTAATTAAAAACAACCACGGAATATGCTGAAGATAAATAAACTAAAGTTATCAAAAATAGTTTTTAACATAAAAAAAAAAATTTTTATTTACTTAAATGATAATAAGCATGATGAACAACTTCCTAGAAATGTTTTTTTTTATTAATAAACATACAATATATATTTTTTATATAATATTTAGGTGTATTATATCCAATATGATATACCGTTGCTAAATATATAATATCTATTATTACCTGTTATTAATATTATTCTAACAAATTTCAATACATTTCTAAAAATGTTTTTTTTGAAATTTATTTATATATTTCAATTTGATCACCTAAACATTCTCAATTTATCATTACACCTTTTTTCTATCTATTGCTTTTAAATTATGCACAACATAATTTCATCTTTGACATGATTAAAATATTATATTATGCAGAAGACTCTAATCATAAATTCTATGACTTGTCATAACCCACTATTCTTAATATTTTATCTGTTTCTCGTGTTTTATTATGATCAATTTTCCTATCCTTGACCCCTCAAGCTCATTAACTTTAATTTTGATTTAACATTGGCTATCATCCCTATTGTTTAAATTTTTATTTATTAATGATATAAGATAAAAATAAACTATTTTAACCATGCTATTGACGAGATTATGTATCGGATATAAATAAGTAGGAGAGAAATATGAGTGATCAATTGGAAAAGATGAGGTAATCCTATTGCATACATAACAATTATTTTTAAGATAAATTTTAGAAAAAAGTATTAATAATTAATTGTTAAAACAATGTTAATAACATTGCAAAGCAATTTTATATCTGCCCAGAAGGCTAGAACTCTAAAACATTATTTTAAAAAATATATTTTTTGATTATTAATACAATTACATAAACATTTCAAGTTTGAAAATTTTTTATCAACATTGTTCTAAAATTATTCCTAAAAGAAACTTCTAAAATACATGAACTAAATACTTGAAGAGAGGAAAATTAATTTTTCCTTACAAAAATAATCATATGTTTAGAAGATATATCAACATATTTTTAGTTTAAAGAGATATTTATTGTACTAAATATAAGAAAAAATATTATTGTAAATCGCACCTATATGCACTAGTTTTCTTTTCTGACTCTTAGGAGGAATGGATTTTGACGAATGAGGTACCAAAAGAAAGGTAATTTCAAGGAGTGACAAATCTCAATTGCGATACTTAAATTATGGATCTTAAATATAAGTTATTAAAAAAAATTAGAGGTTTCAAAACTCAGACAGAAGATTTTAGGTGGATCGAGATGGTACGAAATAGGGTATAAAAATTTCAACATGATCATCAATACCAGAGTAAGCTCTTATAGACCATACTTTGGGACCTGTGCTTTGAAGCTTAAAAATTTATCGTTATTGAAATATTGCACGAACCAGGCACGGGTTAAACCTCATTCAATGGTTAGAGCCTTCATAGCGCCATGGGTACCATGTGATACTTATCAAATGTTTCGTCCTACCCAATGCCTATTCTTAAAACAAAGCGAAATATGAACACTACTCAAATTATTAATAAATAATTTATTTATAAAAAATAAAGTGTTTATGTATTTATTATAATTTGTCCGTGAATAGGTATGTAACGATTAAGCGAACAGTCCAGCTGATTTTTTTATTTTGGAAACTCTAATCATTCCACTGGATATCGTGAATGTTATGAATCATCGAAAATGATATTGAAAATTGTTATATCTAATTTTTTTATTGTTTATCCGGTCCATCTATGCTTATGTAACAATATTTTGATCTAAAGATTTAAACAATCCATAGGTTTTATTTTTCTAATTACACTCCAAAAATGTTTCGAAAAATATGAAAAAAAAATACAGTATTAATTATTGAAATGAAAAATGAAGTAAAAATGAAAATCATTAGTAAAACCTTCACAACAAACCCCAATTAATGTATCCTGATCTAAAATGCAAATGAAGAGTACAGAACAGCGTTTTATTACAAGTTTTATGACCAATGGACACAACCAATAGATTTACGAGAAAAAATTAATTAGTAGGTATTCTTATAACCAATTATTTTTTTTTAAAATTAAATAGTTGAGAATGGACCTCAAACCAGATGACGTAGATGATTTATCACAGTATCAAAACAACTTGAAATTTTAAAGTTTATTTTTTTATCACAGGCATTCCAAAATTCATTACGATATTCATTAGCGGATCATCAAATCAGTTATAAAAAGTGGTGGCTTCTTTAAGGCAGTCCAAAAAGGAACAAGGATACAAAAACGGGCAGGTCATGTCTGCAATGGATTCGGTTGATACAACTGTATGGCTAACATGGGCTTGAGAAATTTACAATATTTAAAAAAACAATAAAAAAAACATCCCAGTTGACCATTTACGATACTATCACTGATGAAACTGATAAGTTACTTATCAATATTTTTTTATCAATGTAAAAATTACTATTACAGATTGTGTGATCTTAGCCTCGTGCAATTGCGACGATTATTTGTTAGAAAAAATGGGAAAGTTTACAGAAAAATAACTAACTATTTATTAATTAATTAGGATTAATATGTAACTTATATCAAATTCTGAGTAACCGATAAAAAGGTACTATGATTCGTGCTCTTGTTTTTATTTGCACTGTATTTTTAAATCTTACTTTTGAATTCAGTATAAAATAAATGACATAGCAATGAAAACAAGGTAAGGCCTTTTATAGTACTTAGATTATATTTTTTGTTGCCATTTTTATTAATATAAATCATTGCCTCACTACAGTTACACGATATTAATTTCTTTTTTTTTAGGGATCTTATTCGTACGAAGTAAAATGCTCCGCATTGTTAAGTCATGCATAATTTGTAAATTATAAAAGTATATCGACTCTTAACCTGTTATTCGTAATAATAAAAAAAATAATTGTGCAAAAAAAAAATAATCCATAATTCATTCTAGATATATTTTGAAAGATCTTCGAAGTCTTAAGGTGAATATATAGGTGTCCTAAGAGACGATGTTTCCAGAATAATGCATTGATTTTTTCTTTTTATGTAGTGCAAATAAAACCTTTTTGACAACAATGTATCACAAATTAAGGAACAATAAGTTGGAGCATCATATACCCTAATGCAATGGTTCCCAAACTAGGTGTTGGACTATCCCAAGCGTATGCCAGAGTCCTACAAGCGAGTGCAACTTTCTCAAAATATTAAAATAAAAAGAAAACAAAAAAAAATTAAAATAGAAAATATACAGTGCATTCAATAATTTAATTTGTATTGTTTTTCTACTTTTCCAACATATTTAATCATTCCAAAAATAATTGTGCTTTATTATTTATTTATTTTTTTTTTATCGACAGGTGTCGCGAAATTATTTTAGCTTAAGAAGGGTGCCACGGAACCGCTGCTTAAACGTATAGTTTGAGTTCAGGAATTTAAATCTCCTGAGTACAGTAAATCATCTTATTGATGGAATAATAGATTTGGAATAACGGAAGAATATTGGTTGGACCATATTTAATTATTATATTAGGAGTAATCATACTAATTTAATAACACTCTAATACTTAATTCCATGTCTCTTCTTTTAAACCAAAGTGTAATTACTAACACGTTAGTGAAACAATATTTTCCACTAAACCTATCTATTCCGAACATTCAAGATTTATTTGATGTTTATAAGATTCCTACGCTAACCATATTTCCTAACCAGTTACATCCTAATCCTGTGGAGCGTAAAATATATCTCTCTCATATACTTCGATGGGAAAAAAAAATCATTAATTTCGATCAATCGATCTTTTCGAGCACAGTACTTTCTGTAACAATATTTCATCCCTTCCCGTTACCTAATGCCTACCACTCAAAAATATTAAGTATAAAAAAAATATCTCCTAGATCGTGTTATGATTTTTTTTTTTTCAGGATCATAATTAAAATTTTAAAACAAGTATTGTCAGGAATCTAGACTACCTGCTTCCCTTTTAAGTCGAGTTGTTAGGACTTTGTATGTAATTTGAATGAATGTTATATGACAGTATTCAATGGGCTACAGGATTGGTAGTATAAACCATGTTTTTAAATTAACAATCAATTTGTTAATTTATAAACCACGTTTTTAAATTAGCAATCAATTTGTTAATTCAGTATAATGACACAAGTGGTCGAAACACTTAAAATAAACAAACAATATTGCGTGTCGTATGAAACCGGCAAGGAAATCAGGGAATCACCATAAAATACATTTTAAAAGAAAGTATACATTCCAATTCTATACAAATCTAAAGATCCAACAAGTGAGATCTCGAAACTACGAAAATCTAGGTTTTTTCAGCATTCACCCCTTAATGCTATAAATGCCATAATTTAAGGAAGAAATGTTTTTGAAAAATATTTACGAAAAGTGCAATGTCATTTCCCGAGTTGCTATAATAGGGGTATTCATGATGTTGTGTTAAATGTGAAATGTTTTGCCATGTTAAATGTTATAACTATAGGATAGTGAGCAGCCCTATTTGAAGTCATGTTAAACGTTAAATGCATAATTTAATAAAACTTGGATATTCCTCTTAGGTGCCAGGAAGCTTTATGGAAACTACTTTGGTGTCAAATTTTATTAGATTATGAGATAATGAGGTAAAAAAGTATTTGAAATGAAATATGATTTGACATGAAATCAATAAGT
>NW_027104890.1:753973-799721 GCF_000696795.3 Halyomorpha halys | reverse complement strand
TCTATAAAATTTAATTAATTAAATAAAATAAATTTTATCCAATTTTATTCTCAAAAGAATTTATATTTCTTTATAAATCCGGCCAATTCGGCCATCCTCAATGACAATCTTAATACAATTTTAAAACCACAAAACCACATAAATTTTTAAAAACTTTATCATTAATTCATTCCACAATTACCCTATTTTTTAAAATCTTCATATTTATTTAAAAAATAAAACTTGTAATCAGAGTTAATTTTCAATTGTCTTGAGACTGATATTGCATAAAATTTATTTTATTTAAACAATAAAAACCAATCTTAAGAAAGTGTAAAAATTATATATAAATAAAATAAAATGTCATAAAAGTAATAGAAAGGAAAACTGCATATGTGACACGAAAATATATATTATATATTTAGCTGTGATATATTATATATCTAGCCATTCCACTCTATTTTTCTCAAAGGTAAATATCAATACTAGATAAAATTTTAGAAAGGCAAAATACATGAACTTAGGATTGAAAAGATTAAATGAGTTTGATACACAGTACAAAATTCTTCTTCGTAAATTCAATCTAGTTTTAGTATAGTCATATAAATTAGTAGTTGGTATTCTAACGAAAGCAGCGCTTAAGTTTATTACCTTTAAAACTGAGAATTTTATAAAACGACTAAAAGTATTCGGTATTATAAATACCGTAAATAAGTATAATTATTATAAAACGAATAAAAGCATCTTGTTAACATCTTCCTCGGGTTTTATCTTTTTTATGTTTATTTTTATTATTCTCAAGTTACAAGGATGCTTTTAAGAAATCCATTAGCAATTCTAATTCAGTTGGTCTCCAATACTTCCTCAGAATATTTCTGTTTCATTAGAGAATACAATATTTTCATTTTGCATATTTTTGCTTTTCTTTACTTGTATATGGAAAATTTAGAAAGGGGAAGTATTGCAATCTAGAAAAATTCTAAATTTTAGTCTAAAGTGTCGCAAAATGGTGTTTGTGTGTGTAAGCGTACGAAAATTAAATTACATAATTAATTCGGGTACGCGCTTGGAATGTTACAGCAAGTTTTTTTTACCAAAATTGACCAGTTGAAAGTGCCGTTGTATAGAGTCTATTTTTAACATTATTCCATTTTCTAAAAAACGGATCTAACGATTTTTAATGAAATCTATATGAATACCACGTGTGTAGGGAACAAGCTAAGGACAATTAATTTATAAATAAAGTTCATAAAATATAAATTAAGCTTTTCGAGCACAGATCCGACTACACCATTCATAAACCAGGAATACCCCTCCGTAATTAACCGTCAGTCACGGTTTTGGAGGAGTTCCGAATCATCAATTGGAATGAGGCCCTAAATCCACAATAGGAGGATGAATTCCTCTGATTATTTAATGTTGCCAATAACGCTGAGTAGCCTCATCAGGCCAAATAGTATGCACAGTTAAAGGTAACATCATTTCCACAAAAGGCAACTCTGAAAAATGATCTACACGGTTCGTTAGACAAAACGAAATAATTTATCATTCCGCGGCAACAGTTTCTTTACTAAATCCATGATTTCAATATTTATTCTAAATTCTCTGGATTGCTACTTTTCTCCCCACTATCGGTAAAATCTTTAATTTTTGTACTTCATTTAATTGTATTGATTTATTTCCTCAACATTTCATCTGTTATATTTTATGTAAATATGGTATAAATGAACTCTTTTTTTCACTATTATCAAATGCCCCTTTATAAAGAGAGATATTACTTGACAAAAAATAATATATTTTACGGACTCTAATAAAAAAAATTACATTTAATCACGCCTTAAATTTTCTGAAAACATATTTTTTTTTAGATTTCGATATTCATTTTTTATCCAATATGACCACAAGAATTCAGTTGAGTAGCTATAGAAAAAAATAAAAAAACGTTTCAACCTTGTATATTTCTATAACTAAAACGTTGTAGATAAATACCCTGGAGTTCTGGCAATGGTCAGATTCTTCACTCAAGTTGAGTGTTTGCGGCTTTAGCGCACTTGCTCAGCCTCCACTGGCTCATTACCAGTGATACGGCGAGAGGGATGCGCTGGGATCTCTTGAGCTCTGCTCTACCCCTCACACGTGGGGGATAGAGTGGACTCAGGGATCCTCAGGTCGATTGTGTAAATATTGTATATATTATTTTATCATTATGTTATTTTATTTATTTATTTTTCATACAGATAGTTTGATTTTGTTCATCTTGTCTATTCTTTTGTTTGTATATAGTTTAAGAGAGGGTTTTTTTTATTATTATATTTTTTTTTTATTTTTTTTTTTATTTTAGTATGTATGAGATCATTCATCACTATTACCTATTGCCCACAACTGTGTGGCTGATTGTAATATCTATCAATAAATAAATCTATAAAAAAAAAAAATAAATAAATCATAACAATAAAATATAAATAAATATGGTACCTATAACTTTTCTGTAAAAAAAAAAAAATAATAATAATACTGCTAATAAATGGATGATAACTTTCCATATTGATTTATCGTATCTCAAGGTCTGACCTGTGAAATTATTTGATGAGGAGACTTAGAGAAAAAATTAAAGGTATAGCCGAATTTTTACAATAAATATACAAGACATTTCGTTGAAAATAATGTTATAATGAAATAATGTTTGTAAAAGTTAGTAAAAACTTAACTTTAAACTCTACCTACCTAATTTATAATTAAATAAGCTATTTTTTATTTTAATTATAAATTGTTTTAATAACATACTTAATCGTTGTAAAAAGTTTATTTCGGTCTTACTTCATGGGAAAATCCGCTGAATACACTATTCATAACATTCTTGCTCTAGAATTAAAAAAAAACGTTCTACTCGAATTTTTTTTTTTTTAGTTTATAGGCTATTATTTGGCGGATAGTCATTTTCAACCGTTATTATAGGTTCATAAACAGGATGGCATTTCACATATGAATTCACAATCAATAGATTTTTCCAACATACCCTAATACCTACTATACACTGAACGGATAAACTTTTCATTCGATTTTTATATCTAACCTATGATGAAACGTAAAATCTCAAATTTTGTGGGTTGGTTATTTTTAGATGAAAATATTAATCCAAAAATAAGTGCGAAACTTATTTTAGACGTTTTATGATTTTTATCTATATATATTATTTATCAAATAACTGTTATACCAGGCCATAGATGGAAATTTGCCTAAAACTCTGGTCTTTTTTCAGGAATTAAAGTTAATTATATATTTAAATTTTAGGAAAACAAGAGGTAATGTGAAAAAAGATTAAACGACAATGCCTACAGTTCGAATTTATTTATGACAATATTATTTTATTTTATTTTTTTGCCATAGAGAGACTTCAAACCCCTCAAGTAAGTATGATTTTCAATTAAATACTTAGTAATTTCCAGATCTGTTGTCATACTTTTACTGGTTAAATATATGGAAGAAAAGTATGATTTTCAATTAAATGCTTTGTAATTTCCAGATCTGTTGTCATACTTTCACTGCTTAAATATATATAAGAAAAAAATAAATAGATATACTAAATTTATTTAGGAACATTTTTGTAAACTGGAATCAATATGATTACTTTGTTTATTTATTTTTTTAAGAATAAACAACATTTATACATGATGTTGAATATTAGTTTAAAATATATATGTCTGAGCCTCTATTAAAAGATTGATTTGGACAAGCCATGTCTTCTGGTTGATCCGGTTTTTACATAAGCCCATATGGTCCCACGATAGTTAAAAATAGAGGTAATGACGTCGCAGTTTTAGCGCATATATAGTAGTCTCAAATATAATATATATTTATATTAAACTTGATATGTATTTAGTACTCTTTTAGTTCGTGGGATTATTTTTATTTCCATAATGAACACGTTTTAGAAATTAAGAGAAAACAAAATTATACCTAAAATGTTCATATTAACTGGGAAAACATTATCATATACTTTTTATTTATTCATTTAAAAAAGCGTAATTTAGAGTCTTACGATGGCAACAACCTATTTTATATTTTTCGAGCATATGGAAAAAAATATGGATATAAAAAGTTATATTGGTTATCTTGTTTGTAATTGGCATCTTATTATTTCAAAAAAGGTAATAATCATTTTGAATTTTTTTCAAATTTGATTTAATAAAATATTAGAATTATCATAATAAAACATTAGATAAATTTTTTTTAAGTAAACATTTATTTTATTATTAATAAAAGAAAAAAAATTCATAATGCTGCCAATTATTTTCTGTCTATCCTTCCATAACTTATTAAGTAAAATTTTATCTTCATAATTACTTTCCTCTACATAACAGCTGGCTTCAATCTAAAGAAATATTGTTTATAAAACATGGCTCTGTGAATCTAATTAAAATCTTCGACATACAAACACTAAATAAAGAATTTAAATAAAATTATTACTAAAAAAAAAATGATGATTTTGTTTATTCTGAACCATATCGCAATCAAAAATTTTCATTATCTTAAAATTGGATATTTTGCGATGACAAGTTAAAGTTTTAAGTAATACATAAACATTTTGTTTTAGTTTGAGAAAATATCATAAAATAAATAAATCTATGCTCTAGATTTAGCAATACATTTTACAGAATTTCATTTAGGTGTTTTTCGCTAGATCGGTAGCCATAACTGCAACAGTTGGCAGAACTATGTATTGTAAAGAAATAAAATCTGATTTTTTTTCATTCTTATTCATTAAAAATAATGTTTATTTATTGAAGCATTATCTTCCATAGATTTCAATCTCTATTTGTTTCATTTCGTCAGATGTCTCAAGATGTTACCTAGTAAATAACTGTTATATATACTTATTTATCAATTTTTGATCTGAATATTTATTTTAAAACGATGTCGAGACCTATGAAGTTGCTCTTAAAAAAATATAAAATCGTTTATTACACGACGTAAGAGAAGGATTGACTGCTACGTACCTCGACAGGCTCCTGACCTAGCTACGGGGACCCACCGAACTGCAGCAGCGAGGGGTAGATCTCGAGAAGTGGGGAAGAGGAGGGGGGATACGTCAGGGTGGGAGCAACTGCCAGGCTTTTGGATATTTGCAACTTTTCCCATCAATTATTAATATTAAACTACCAATTTTATAAACTTGTCACATTGTATCAGATAAATGTTTGAAATTGCCAGTGAGAAAAGGGTGGAAAATACCCCAACATCTTCAATACAACCCTCTTGGAAAAATGAGATTTTTCTGAGAAACCACGGAACCAATCTCTGCTTTTAAAAAAGATCTTTGAAGATAAATATTATCGTTTTTGAGAATAATTTAAAATCTTTTCTGAAAAATATTTAAAATTAATTAATATTCATTTTAATTAATTACGAGAAACTTACAATTCACTCATAATCCCTAATTCAAGAACTATTAGCACGAGACTAAGAGGACGTCAACAAAATAGTTTGAATAGGAATCTTCTAAATTAATTTTCAAATTTCAATTTTTATTGAGATGTATCGTTGGATGAACTTCATGCCTTTATGACATTATTTTTATTGCATCACATTCAGTGGTTGTAAAATATTCTTTAAATTTGTGAATTAAATAAATAAAGTAAAAACTACAACATTGTATAAAGCATTTTTGTGACGGTAATTTCTATTTAGCGAAACGACCATGTATATAATGAATTATCAACGTGACCATTTGAGTTTAACTAATTAACATTTCTCTGTATGAATAGGCAGAGTAAAATCTAGGCAACGGCGTATATGTAAATATGTTTGTATGTAATTTCAATATGTTTAAATAATGTAAACTAATAGTAACCTATAAATAAACTAACAGTAGTATAAGTAATGTATGATGTTATTATTTACCGTTCCTAGAAAATTAATCGTTGTAACGCAGAATTCCATAAAATTCGTTGTATAGATGACACTAAGTGTATAAACCTTAATATAGCGATGTTTTAGCACTCCAAACATCAAAATAACGAATCAATGTAATAAACTTGTCAAAACCGTTTAAGATGTAGTTCCACTCTGTGCATACTTTGTTACAATCATAGACATAAAAAATTAATAAATATAATTGCTTTAAATGGCAATGTAAACCATTCAGGGGCATGGGGTCGTCAGTACTTTGTAAGAAAGTACTGTTTTTAAACCAACAGCTATAGAACAAGGTGATTTTTTCAAGATCACGCTAAACTGCATGATTATTCTCCAATTAAAAATACCCACTTTATGAGGATAAGTGGAGCCAAAGAAGGCTCCAGAACCCACAGGGTTGACTCATGTTTACAGTACAACAGAAAATACTTATCTGTCACAACCGGATCATCGGAGTCAGTAGCATACTGTCACCGCACTCCGGTTACAGCCTAAAGTCAACATGAAAACCTTGGATCTTAACAAATAGGGTATACTAAATAAGTATAGAACCATCTCATTACAGAAAACAAGTAAAATTCTAGCCAATCGTCAAGACTATTATGAGAACCGATATACTAAAAATTGTTTGTCAAGTTTAGAATATAAGATTTGATAGTAAAACTTCCGACAGAGATTATCAACATTACTGATGAGGTTTTTTTAATAAATTTATAAATTAAAAGTCATTAGACTCCTAAGTTGATGTTTATTAAATACAAGTTAACTTTTCGCCAAGCCCAAACATTTTGATGACTACCGGTAATTACTCATAATCATGAATAAGAACAAATAAATTTGTCAGTTATTCTCGAAGGGTAGCATAAATGCAGCACAAAAACCAACAGAGATAATCGAAACTGAGTTACACCGAAACTGGAAAGACTGCATTTCGCTTTAAAAAACGAATAATAATATCACCTCCTTTTTTAATGAAAATACGAAGGTAAGAAAATATTTCATTCCTGTTCACCATTCCTAAGCTTGTGGTAGGATTAGTACATATTTATTAACCAGGAAGTACTTCAGAATGACGCTGAATGGAACTCCATAAATACTATTCTCAACTGCATGGATATCGTGATATAATATATATGTCATTTTTACTGACAATTTCTAAATAATAACAATGTCGTCGAAAACGCTAAAGCCTGAAGTATATAATGAAATCAAAAGCATTTAAAACAGTTAATGTTACCACCGGTTGAAGTTCACCTTACAGAAATATTAGGCTCTTTCCAGACATTGCAGACAACTTCTGTAGCTGATTATTAAAAAGGAGTTAGTTGATTATAATAATAATATTCGGAAGAAGCTGAAGCTACTATCAGCCTAAAAGACTATTGCATTACGAATAGATTTTTTGTTGTCTAATGAAAAGACACTTCTCATTTTGATATTAAAGAAATTTAATTGGGAAGAGTAATTTTATCATATTGGTTTATATAAACGAACTATTTGTAAAAATTATGATTTCTATTCTTATATAGTTATGTTAAAATATTCAGTTAACCCAGAAGAAATTGAAACACGATACTATCAATGAATTTTGATGTAAATGTGTTTGAACAAGACGAGAGTAAGAGGTTTAGAACTTCCTGCGTACGCGCAGCCCTAATATAGTAGATTTTTCAAAATGGGCGCCTTATATTTTTAGGTTTTTATTAAATAACTACTAGAATATTAATAATGTGTGACCTCTGTAATCCGAACTTAATCCGTTAATCCGAACTAGAGCAAAAAAATAAAATGTTCTTGAGAAAACTCAGCTAGTAATACCATTTTTGTTTTCAAATATAAGTGCTAATGTGCAAAGGACATTTTTAACTTCCCGATCTGTAGGCAAATTATTGTAATCACCGAGGAAATCGAAAGTGGAAATTTTCAAACAGTTTCGATTTCGGGTAATCTAATTCCTATCAAATTGTTCATAATATATTTTGTTGGAATTAGAAATGCGTAATGTCTATTTTATAAATCACTTGATTAGCTAAAACTATTTAATTATTAGTAGAAATACAAATATTATAAATTTTGTTGGTGAACTCATTTTTTTTTTTAATAAATCCATACAAATAGTTTTTTTTTATTTATCCTTTTTTTTACTTATATTTGAACAGCTTTATAATTTCAACAAATTAAATTATCAGTTAGCATCTCTAAAAGAAACCAAAAGTTGTAACGGCTAGTGACTAGCGATGTTAGACTCATAGCACCTGACTGTTCATGAAAAAGGAGAGAGTGATCATTTTTCTAATGCTCTCTGTAATTAGAACGCCTCAACCCCCCCTCCCCTCTCTGCAACAATTAGTTCGGAGTACCGAGATTAGAATGTAGTAGCATAATTTTTTTATGCTTTTATTCGAATCCGACCTGGGATGTTGACTTTTTTCATTGAGTGGCGGTCCCACAAAATGAAGAACTCCCAACCATGGTTAGGCAGTATAGGACTCCAATGGGAGTCTTGGCCGAAAAAAAAACAAAAAAAAAACTAAAAAATACAACAAGCAAATTTGATCATAATGACATAATGATAATTATATGATACAGCATGTAGAGAAACTACCCAGTAGTAGAGCTCTAAAAGCATTTTACAATATAAGGTCACGAGGCCTTCTTCTTTTCAGGCGCCACGGAGGATTGCCAGGAATGGAAGAGGAACCAAGGTTACAAACTAGTGGGTTTGGGAGTTTATAATGGAAGGAATGATATCGGGTTCGGGCTAGATAGGTTACATAAGGAACATTTAGGTCTTTATGGATGGTTTTATTAGTAATAAAGTAAGGAACATTGAGGATTTTACGAAGGCTCAACTCCGACTCTAGATGGGCCTTATTATTGCCATGTAGATCAGTCTTTTGTAATAAGTTGGAAGTTTAGACCGTTGGTCTAGTAACTGCTGTAATAGTCGGAATGTGCGTGCAGTTTCCTGTCTTTTCAGTCTTGTGTGAGAATTCCAGGTTAGTCGTTTGTCAAGGTGTAGTCTAAGATAACGAATCTGTTCTAGAGGGGTAAGAGCCATATTATTAAAGTATACTGAAGGGCAGTCGGCAGCTTTACGACGAAGAGTAAATGTGATTTGTTGGGATTTAGTAAACTTTAAAGCATTAAATTAAGTAAATTTTGGTGTAGAATAGTTATGTGAATGAAGGTATATATAAACTTAAATTTTAAATGAAAACCTACTTTTACGCCAGTAATTCATACAGCTTTATTCATAGAAACCCATTCATTTTTTCCTTTTTAATTGTAATTCTTATACAAAGAAGTAAACAGTATACCTATTAAAAGTTTGTTTGTTGTTGTATCCTGCCATGAAAATTACGGTATTTTAAGTTTACTGTAATTTTCAATAACGCTCATTTTCTGTTACATAACAAATCATCCCCGTAATTTTATTTTATTTCCGAAAAAAATGTTTGTCCATTTTTCAATCTGTGCTCAATATGAGGAAAATTAGCAGCCCACGAAAAAAGTATAAAAACTTCTCTTATAGTTGAGTAAATTTGTTGAAATTTGAACTCTTGCATATTTTCCGAGATATTGTTTTTCAAACACTATTTTTTTTCCAACGTGAAATAATATTTTATGAAGATATTTTATTTTATATACGAATTCATTGATAAAAATTAATTTACACATATGTTAGGGTACAGTTTAATTTTAAGCTACTTTCGTTTTAGACTATGAGAGAAGTTGGGTACATGTAGTAACCTTTAGAATTCCACAAATCTAACGGTCCCCAACTCCTCATTACTGATACTCATAAACTTGGTAATTGTATCACAACAGTCGTTATTCAAATTAGGATTAAATGTTAAAAAGAACATAGAAGCGATATAAATGACATATGAAGAAATGAAAGACATTTTATGCTTATTTCTGAAACATTCAGGCGATAGAGCGTATAGGCAAACGGAAAGGTCATGTTTGTGGCTGCCTGGAAGTCCCCATGTATCTTGATAGCCAATTCGGCTTTATCACATCGTTGTCAATTTCAAATGCGTGATAATCTATTCATAACAAAGCATGACCAGCATTTGACATATTGCTAAGTAGTACAAGTATCGCCACAAATGGTAATATATAATAAAATTTCATGGTTTCGCTATTTAGATTAATTGCTATCCGAAATTCATTAATTTCTTTTTTTTAATTTTACTTTCACTTGCCAATGCATATGAAATATTTAGACAAGAAAGTACTGTGATTTAAAAAAAATTAGAATCTCATATTTCAACAAAAATATATGCCTCAAGTTTTTTTTTAAATCTAAATAATAAAGTCTTGCTAAATGGTCGGAGTATTTGTTTGTACATGAATAGCATAACTCAAAAAACGAAGTTTAATGAAACTGAAATTATATGCCTGAGATGTAGGATAGAGCAATTTTTTTTCTCGTTAAATAGGCATATTAGGGGTATTCATGATGTTGTGTTAAATGTAAAATGTTATAAGTATAGGATAGTGAGCAGCACTATTTAAAGTAATGTTAAATGTTAAATTAATAAGCCTCCTAGAGGATTTTCTGAGCAACTAGTTTTATAAACATTCTTTCCAAAACTTCTTGTTATTGCTTACTTCTAAGTTTTGATAAAAGTAATTTTTTACAACATGCCTAAAGTGGAAGTTTGTCCACTGAGTGCCTCGTTGATCTCCTAACTGGTGAGGTAGAGAATCAAGATAAGCTAATTGACAACAGTCATTACATTATTATTATTATTATTATCATCCATTACTTTATTAGTTGTAAAACCATCCAAAACAATACTAACACAATCGAAACACAAACTACGAGCAAGTAACCTAACAAAACGATGACGAGCTCAGCCGGTCTGTTGCGTGACGTTATTCTCTTTCTGACAGACTCTCAACCATGTTTTATGTTATATCGTTTTAACAGGTTAAAAGAAGGAATTATTTCTCCATTTAACATGAGTTTTTCCATTTAACATGCTAAACTAAAGATCATGAATACCCCTACTGAAAGCAATGGCGTACCTTAGAAGAAAACTGGGGGGGGGGCATGGTCGTTTGGTTTGTGACATTTTTTGACGGAAACGGTGGATGAAATAAAAAATTATATACAATTATAGCACTAATTTTATTAATTATTGCAATTATTTGCTTGAAAAAAAATGTTTTTTCTCAAATTAAATTTTTTTTTTCACTCGAGGTACAGCTGCTTCCCACTGGAGTGAAAGTGCCACCTCGAATAATAGAAAATAGCTTTTACCATCTACTCGAAAACTACTGTAATGACTTCAATATTAGCTAGACCTTATCGCAATATTAACGCCGAATTTTCAAAATAGCTTCCTCTACATTGCTTAAGATTTTGTTTATTAGAAATAATCATATGTTTTATAGAATGTAATTTACATCAGTGAATTTCTCTTTTTTTTTTTTTTTGTTCTGAAACGAGGTAGAATATATAAATAAACATGATCTTAATATGTTTACCGATGACTAAAACTGTCCTTGCAATATTTCCTCTCATGTCTTTGAAATAACAATATAAATTTGAATATAAATAATGCTTCCAAAACAATTTGATTCGATATGTTCAATGTATGGAATAATCGACCTCTCAAAGTCTGGGTCAGTACCTCGTGGATGTTAGTAGCAGTTCGATGATCACAGAACATTTATCAGTTGATAGATAAGCAAGGCGTATGAGCTAAGACAATAAATATTTCACATATAATATTAATATTTTAAAAACTATTTTATAACAAGACCTTTGGTAATACATAGAATAAAACTAATTTTAAATTCCAGTTGTAAATAATTAGGTTATTTTTAGAGAAATTTTAGATACATCAAAATTTAACATTATTTAAGTGATAAAGCAATAAGAGAAATTGATCCAGGAAAGAGATAAGCCGGTGGTAGCCGAAAGTTAAGGGGTCATCTTTGAAATCTCTAGTCTGCATTATGGTTCGAATCCGGCCTAGACGGTTTGACTTTAATTTTGTGGCAGTACCACGGAATGAAAACTCGACCATCCAAATCTGGTTTCAACAAGCTGTGTGATAAGCATTCAGAACGTGAGAAATAGCGAGATATGAGGTAACAAAAAAAAATTGTTCTTCACAAAATGTTAAGATTGGTGAATCTGAATATTCTATCATGATTATTGGTTTCTAAAACAAAAATGTTCCTTTGTTCCTTGTTCTCCAGGTACATAAGAAATATTTCTTTTACTATAAAATTTTTTTTAGTGTTACAAGCCATATGACAGCCCTCGAAGAATGGTGTCGTTATTGGAGGATTAAGATAAATTCCAACAAATCCCATCAAATCACCTTTACCCTTCGTCGTAAATCTACTGACTGCCCTACAGTTTCATTTAATAATGTTACTCTTACCCCTGTCGTACAGATCCGCTACCTTGGACAACATTTGGACAAACGATTAACCTGGAATCCTCCCACAAGACTAAAAAGACAGGAAATTGCACGTCGATTTCGACTATTACAGCACTTACTAGACAAACAGTCTAAACTTCCAACACATTACAAAAGACTGATCTACATGACTGTAATAAGGCCAATCTGGACATATGGAGTTGAGCTTTGGGGCTCCACTAAACCTTCGATTTCCTCTCGTATTCAATCCTTACAATTTTTATTTATATTATAGTTATCAATAAAAAAAAATTTAAATATATTTATTCTCGTATTCAATCCTTACAATTTTTATTTATATTATAGTTATCAATAAAAAAAAATTTAAATATATTTATTCTCGTATTCAATCCTTACAATCCAAAATTCTTCGTAAAATTCTCAATGCTCCTTACTTTGTCACAAATAAAATCATACATAAAGATCCTAATGTTCCTTATGTAACCGATCTAGACCGAACCAGATATCACTCCTTCCATTATAAACTGTCTAACCACTCAAACCCCCTAGTTTCTAATCTTGCATCCTCTTCCATTCCTGACAGTCCTCCGAGGCGCCTGAAAAGTAGATGGCCACGAGACCAGCTAATGTAAAATGTCATTAGAGTGCTACCAATTGGTAGTTTCTCTACACGCCTGTAACACTCCGATTTAACTTAGATCAGATTTACTAAATGTATTGTAATGTACAGTTGTAAATAGCAATAAATAAATATTTAAAAAAAAAAAAGTGTTACAAGAATTTTTTATAGTAAAAGAAATATTTATTATGTACCTGGAAGTGTTTGACGAGGAAATCGCTCAAAGAAAGATCTCGCTATTTGCGGCAAGGGATCCGATACTATGAAAGAGTAGTTTTGGCTGCTTGGATGCTCCTGAAGCCATTTACTAAAAACGGTGGGTCTCAACTAGCGAGTCAAAAACAACTCTGTACAACATAACTTAAATGAACCCAGATACAGCAAAAGTTGGCTGAGTTAATGACTATTTTCATTTAATTATTCATTCGGATCAGCCATTTATGACCTTAAATAATCAAGTAACTAATGAAAGGTAACAAAATAACTTGAATATCTATATAAAAAAATTGCAAAAGTTAAAAAATATATATATACTTGTAAAGGAATAAATCAGGAACAAATCATACTAAACTTAATAAAAATAAATTACCGAGAGGATATAAACACATTTTAATAAATCTAGTAGAAACACGGGTTTGAGTTTTCAAGTGGAGAAGGGAAGATCTTACGTATAACAATAAGTTACTGATAAAAATTTACGCAAAGATTTTTGTCGTGTTCGGAGTGAACTTCTACTTAATAAAGTTTTGGCGTCCTGGGTTATTCACGGGGCTCCAGTGGCCACAAGGCAAAAAATATGGTCAAAATGTCCATTTCATAACTTAATTGATTAACCCAACTGAAGAGAGTAAAACGAGGTATCACACAGATTGCTTCCACTTAGCTCATCATAAGAAAGTACAAGTTTAACAGCCATGATTCAACTAGTTCAGATAATGATATGTTATAAACCTCAACACCATTAATATGCAACACCCGCATAGGGTATTATTTGAGCTAGATCAAAACAAATTGAATCTATACTAATATTCAGTACTAGCATTCTATTTTACCTATGGTTTATTACTAATTAAAACAGTCCATTAAAATTAGATATACAGGTCATTAATAGCAGTAATAAAAGCTTTCTTTCCCTTTCTGCATCATAATATTTTTCTTTCTATATAATTACTGCCAATAAACGGTTAGGCATTAAAGATTATGAATTTTTATTATGATTAGTACTTTACTTTGTAAATTGCTAGTTTGAACAATCCGAGGGTATAAACCATAAATTTAACTGTTGACTATCGACAATCATTTAATAAAATATCCTTTATAAACAAGGAAAATTTTTAAATAGATATGTTGGATTATTAGAATTGAACAAAAGGAAAACAAATTGATTACACACACGGACAGAGCCGTACCTCCCGCTTATCTCAACAACTTTCAGAATTTTTATTTAATTTCTGTCAGGTCATAACACTGGTATATGTCATGTCTGTTGAGGATATTGCTGATTTTCTTGCATTTCCCAGTTATTCTCCAGCAAGACCAAAATCCGTAAATTTCAATGGGATGAGTTAATTTTCGGTAAGGGTTCACATTGTAAACCGGAGAACAAGACACGATGGCCGCGCGCGTCGGGCATGGGATCCCAGAGCACTCGGTTCGGAACCTGGTGGTTTCAATTCCCATCTAGGGCAATTATTTCTTAGTAATCCCAAGAAATAAATCTTGACACTACCACTTTGGTTAGTATACGGCCACCAGGTTGGCAAAAAGAACAAATAGGTAAAAATCGACGGATACATATCATTTTTTTATTTAATTATTAAAGAAGCCTCTTGGATAGAAATTTAAATGTATAAACCGTAATCAAGGTGTTTATGCCCCTCTGATCCCGCTCCTCCCTCCCCCCCCCCCGACACAAATTTCACAGCTTATAAAACAACGAAACAGATGGAAAAATAGATGATATTGAAGGAAATAGTTTCAAGATATGTAGAATCCGAAAACACATTAAATATTTTATCATTTGTTATTTACTGATATAATAAAATAATTAATTAAAATAATAAACAGTCGTTTAATAATTAGTAGCGATTTATTGCTCTTAATCAAGAGCAAAAATAATTAAAAATCGATAATCAACTATTTTTCTTGACGGCAAATATTATTCCAAGAATAGGAAAATATTAAATTTTCCTCTGATCTGCCAGTAATTTGGTTTTATTTGTAAATTTTAATAGATAAATAGATGTTTTTATTGGCTTATGTTACAACGTAGCCATGGAGTCTGGCCCAATTAGTGTTAGTAAATTAGTTCATTAATATTTAAAGTTTATATTATCATAGTTAGATTATAATTTTTAACACATTGAAACTAAATCAATACAATATAATTGTATATCATACTATAATCAATACAATTATATTTATACTTATATACCTATACCTATGTATAGGTATGTAATATAATAAACATATTGATTTAATATCTTATATAGTTGGAATTCACAATATTTTCTAATAATAATAATAAAAGACGTATTGTATACTTTCTAACAACAATTGATGTAATATAAAGAAAAATAATACTTTTGAAGGTTCCAAAATTAATCCTTATTGAACTTTATTATATAAACACAAACATACAAATATATGATTATTTTGAGACTAAGTAGTTGAACTTGTGGAGTTATAAACATTAACTATAAAAATTAAAACAAACTGTTAAGTCTTTAAAAGTTTTAAGATTTAACTCTCCAATCATAAACCAAGTGGGGCAGAATCAATTTAAGTATGATGATATTTTTTTTTGTGTGGGTCTTCAGGAACGAACATTCGAACATCAAGTGCTTCAAACCATTAGAGATAAGTCGGCCACACCATTTAGATACTTCATCAGCGTTCATAACGTGAGCAATACATCAACTTACTGTCCCTAGAAGTGTAGATTTTCTAAATTTTAAGTAGTTGTCTGGTTCCGGGTAATTTTAACTACAGAAGTGTCTATAAATTTGGCTATAATTTGAATTTAATGCACGTTCAATATCCCTAGAGTATAAGTTATTAGATATAATAATATTTTTGTTCCTAATCAGTATTTTCGGATTAAAATATTAAAATATTCTTCAACGAAATTGAGAGCGGCTTTTAATTTGTGAAACTCAATCAAAGTCAGAAATTTGGCTTTCTAGAATCCAGAGCCACCAGTTTCTGCAAGCACTTTCGAGGAAGCAGATATTCTGGCAAATATGATATTTTACTGACATTAATAATGTAAATATAATAACCACTTACTATGTATTAATTTTTGCATATTTAAAAAATGTAAGCTCTACTACACTGTCTGTATTTATTGCATAATAATGAAGTAAATGAAATTAAATTATACTCCCAAAAAATTTTTTTCAAAAAAGACAAAGTAATCAGCAGCCAAATAAGCTGGGCAGGCAATTATACAATTATACAAATCGACATGTCAGTTTGGAGCTGATCGTAATTTCTACGATTTAGTCTTCCACTGATTACAAAAAGAAGCAAATCTTCAAGCAGCTAATCGGATTTAGTTTCTTTCTTTAATTTTTTTTTTGCCTCCGAGATGATTATGAGGTTCCACTCGGCTAATAACAAATACTGGAGGAAGCCGATTATTGTACACGAGGTATTTATGTCGTAAAATATGAGTCTACCAGACTCGCGTCTTTTCCAGCTAAGGATTATGATAATTGGATTCGAAAAGTCGTCTCGATGAGATGTTTATCTCGAGCGACTAAAGATATAAGAAACATAATACCTATACAAAAAGATAAAATAATTTAATTATTATAAAATTTTCCTTTAAAATCAATTTTTGTTTTGTTTGATGTTATCAACATTATTACTTAAACGAAATATTATAATTTTCTAAAGTATTGGATGATATATGAAGGAAATTTGTAAAAGAGATGCGTAAAAAATCACTTATCAATTTAATTTCTGCTTATTTAGTTACTCATTTCATACTTGAAGTAAGCAGCCTGTATTTGTTTTGCCATATATTTTTTTTATTTTTGTGTTTCAAGAAAATATGGATAAAGAACAAGTTCTATCTGTTAGGAATACAAATATGAATAATCATGCATGTGTTGTTGTTGTTGTTGATTGTTGCTTAAAGGCGTAAAACTCTCTGGTCATCAACGCCTATGGCATGATAAAAGTAAAAAAAAAAAAATAAAAAAAAATCAAAATCAAAGAGGAGCTATAATTTATAAAGAAGGCGATGTGCTTTTAAAAATTGAAATACTGATGTAATTTTAGCTTCCTCATCTGTGAGAGCTTCTGATAAATTTGGAGTCAGTCCTATCCTGTTTATTGCTGGCAAATAGTGAGTACATTCTTCAAAAATATGTCTAATCGTGAGAATGGACTGACAATATTTGCACGTTGGAGGTGGCAGTTTTCTGATTAGGTGAGAGTGCGTGAGGAGAGTATGACCTATTCTCAAGCGGGTTAGAGCAACTTCCTCCCTACGGCTGTTGCGGTAGGATGTTGACCATGGTTTTAGAGATCGTTTTATTTCTTTTAATTTATTCGGAGAGCTTTCATCCCACTTGGCCTGCCATTCTAATATTTTTCTGATATTTGTAATTTAAGGGGTGTACTGAGTTCTGAAGGGGTAAGAACGGCGATTTATTACACAGGAATCTTGTAAAGAAATTTTTTTTAAAGGAAATCCACAGCGAATGTAATGTTTGCCTAGTTATCTACAGTTCTTCTATTCTAACCATAGTGGGGGGTCAAGTTTTTCAGTTTGTGGGACCGCCACTCAATAAAAAGTCAACGCGTCAGGCCGTATTCGAACCGGCGCGGCCCGCAGATAAAACGATAGACCTAGGCCTAACTATCCGAACTAAGGACGACCCAAAAATTTTTTATATATCTAGGAGACACTATGGAGTGTTTATTTATCATTAATGGAAAAGAAACAGTCCAAGACACAAGAGGAGAATAAAAGGCATTTTTTTCACCCCAACTTTTGATTACTTTAATAAAAATTATGTTCATATACTAGTCCGAATTGATGAGTCTGCTAACCACAGTTAGCGGGAATAAAAAATGGAGGCTATTGCAAAACGTTAAAACGAGAAATTTAAAAATCGGAGCACCGTATCTTTAATATCTTTAACTACCTAGGGCACTAGAAAACCTAATAAAAAATAATTTAAAGTAAATTTGCGAATGAGACCTAATTGACCATAAAAATTTTCTCCAAAATATAATTTTTAAAAAGCAGCATTTATAACGAAAAATCAGTTTCTTAATTTATGTTGCGGAACAATACCTCATGAACCATTATACATACATATGTCTTTTAGCACTCACATTAAAGCTTGTTTAATGTGATATAAAACAGTTTATTACGTTTATCAATATAGAAGCAGTAGTCTTCATGATGTTTTCAAAATAAATTCACAAAAATATATCGGAAACCATTAGATGTACATATGTCTGTCAGTAATCAAATTAAAGCTAGTTTTATGTACTATCAACTAGTTTATTATGTTTGTCTTCATAGGAGCAGTAGTTTCCATGATCCTTGCAAAATAAATTTATTAAATGTTGATTTCTAACTGCTCAGAAAATGTTTTTGGTTTATGATAAGTTGTTAGATATAACATTAGACTTTTACAGATGTCTGCTAGCACTCAAATTGAAACTAGTTTCATTTATTATACACTAGTGTATGATGTTTATGTACGTAGGGGGTGGTAGTTTTTATGGTATTGACATATACATGTAAATATGGATTCTGCTTATAATAAAAATAACATACTTTATTACTATAACATTAAACTTTATATACTATACATTAAACTAACTTTAATTTGAGAGATGGCTAAGATCTGTGCGTCAAATGGTTTCTGAAAATTAAATTTTTCATAAAGGAACAACTTTTTTCAATCAACTAGAAATTAACAATTTGTGAATTTATTTTGGTAAATATAATATGGTAAATATAAAAACTACTACTCCTACGAAGGTAACTGTCATAAATACGTAATAGTAAATGTACTATTACGTATTTATGACGGTTTAATGAAACTAGCTTCAGATTGAGCGCTAATAGATGTCTAATGATTCCTGAGATATAGTTTTTCCAAAATAAATTCACTAACAGATTTTTCATTACTTTGTTAAGAAATGTCACTATTTAAAAAAACTGTGTCTCAAGAATATAAAAAACTGTATTAGGTCTCAGATTTTAGCATACCCTACTTTAATTGATGTTTTATTAGTTTTTCTAGTGTTCTTATTAGTTTTTTTTAAAACTTATTTATCCATTCAAGTGTTTCTTGTAACCGGTTTTTTGTTATATTTTCCTTTTAATCTGTGTGTTATTCTTATTCTCGTAAAATGTATCTATCTGTTTGTTCTTGGTAGACTAATCTACTGCTGTGACTATGAATGATGGTCTGATCTCACATTACCGTCTAATATTGAATTTGTTTAGCGGGTCACTGAAGAGGATCTAGGAGGGTGAATTCCGGAGAGCGAATTTGTTGATCGGGTGAATTGAATAATTGTGAAAGGGTGAAATTGGAGGAGCAGAAATGAGAAAGAAAAATAGGAATGAATGAAACATTTGTATTTGTTGTACAGACCGAAATGGATTGTAAAAGGAAACTGTAGGGGTGAAAAAAATTGTTTATTATATCCTATTATTGTATCTCTTTTTTTTTATGATTATACCATGTATGTGTAATGTATATATGTCCGATTACGGATTGATAAGTATGCTGTGTGAGATAGCAACCTAATGTATTTAGGCAGCATAGATAAATAAATAAAGTATTTCTCTCTCCGTAGTTTTAAAGATACAGAAAACCGATTATTTAATTTCTTTTCACGTTTTGATACAGCCACCCTTTTTTTATTCTCTCTAGCTTCAGTTGGAAAACTCAATCAAATTTGGATAATAACTATTCTTACTTTTCAATAAAGTAATCAGATATTGAAGTGAAATAATTTCTTTCCATCGGGGTTTGTACTTAAAAATTAGTAGTTCAATATCTAATTTGATTGTCAAAACGGATAATTAGGACCATTGCTAATCTACTCAACGCAGTTTTAATTATGGTATGTATATTTAGTCCCTTAGTATATATATAATATTTCTGTCAAACTATAGGAAATTTACGACTATTTGGAATATATTTACATCTTCCTGCTTAGAAATAATTTTTAAACTTGAAGTTGGATAATATAACTTAAATCTTAAGTACAGAAATAGGAATCCTGTTGGTGAGAAACGAATTAGCTGAGATGTGGTCCAGTTCTAAAGCACACGTGCTGCGTACCGCTATCCCAGCCCGCATCCACCGCGTTATAACTGGCCCTCACTCCGACCATTCCAATTAAGTGCTATAAAATTTTATTTTAATACACTTCAATTAAATCGCCCAGTAATTGGGCTAAGTCCTGTACAGTTCGTTTCCTAATTGATCCAAGTCCAGTAAATAAAACCCGTGCGAGCAGTTCCGGGTCTCGGAAAGATTTATAGGCTCACTAGGGACTGCAAGATGAAGGCTATAAAACTTTATTCAGATTTTTTATCGCGTTCAGTATCAAGAAATATCTGTAAAATTTATTTTACAATATTTGCCTAAGCGCAGTTTTTTTTTCTTATTATTAGCTTTCAACTGAAAATGATAAAAAATGAGGAGTTATTACTATTTTTATTACTTGTAATACTAGGATATAAAAAAAGTTTTAAAGAGCTCTCTTATACCTCTTCTTGAAAACCAGTGAATAAAATATTTAAATAAAAATATTTTTCCTTGTTATTTTGATTTGAATAAAATTATTTGGAAATAAAAGAAAGATAGTTATTAAACTATTAACTAATTAATACTACTAATTAACAACTAGAAGTAAACAATTTTATGGTAAAACGTTTCGCTCCACGATGCAGGGCTTAATCAGGACTAAAAAAGATACAAACACTTAAATGATGTAAACATAAATGTAAAATTAAAAAGATGTACCATGGAACGTAAAAATGAAATAAGAATACTAAAAGGTTTTAAGGGAAAATATGTCTATTAGGGCTCAAATTAAACCTCTTTTAATGCACTATTACTTAATTTTCATGACTACTATAATAAATTAATAAATTGTTGATTTCAAGTTGTTCGGAAAAAGGTTGACTCAATATAAATAGTTTAATTGTTATTTAAATTTTCTTTGTCCTTTTACTATAACACACGGTCAATCAAAAATGTTTCTACCCTTTGTTCTTTTAAAAGCATGCTTTGTGTCCCTCCCACCTTTCCCTGTCAAATTTCATAATAATAATAATAAAGCTCAGCAGAGCTACTTCGAAAAATGCCCAGAAAAGCTATAGTATTTCTCACCACACTCCACAACACTACACTTAAACAATAAAATTCCTTTTGAAATAAAAATTCTCACACATGATCATTACACAAAAACATTAGCGCAGTCTCTTCATGCAGAACAATTAGTTTGCTCTGTGTCTGTTTATTTGAAAAACTCTAATACAAAAGATTGACTGATATAGTTACGGAAAAATAAATCATTCCTGACCACCAATTTGGCGTTCGATCATTGCCACTCAACTACCCATCAATTACATAGAGTTACTGGGTATATTTCATTAGCTCTGGAGCAAAGGCAATATGCAACTAATGTATTCCTTGATGTAGCACAAGCATTCGACAAATTATAGCATGAGGGAGTTCAATTTAAATTGAAATCACTTATCACTGCTACTTATTACCTCATATGTCTATCTTTTCTTTCTGATAGTTTTTTTTTTTTGCTGTACGCTTAGGTTCAGAAACATTATATATCCATCCAATCAAGGCTGGAGTACCTCAAGATTTGATTCTGGCTCCTCTGATGTACACAATATACACGCATGATATCTCAATCGAAAATAACACCCTAACATGGACCTACGCCGGTGATAAAACCATCCCCACTCGACATACGGACTTAATGCAAGATTCACTGACCATACAAAACTATGAAATGAAAATTGAGGACTGCTTTAAACTTTGGAAAATCAAACTAAATAATGACAAATCCCAACAGATAACATTCACATACCGTCTTGCCACATGTCCACCACTAAATACCGATAACACACCATTTTTGCAAACTAATCCAGTAAAATATTCAGTACTGACTTTCGATAGAAGGATGACACTCTCTTTCACAGACGATCCGCCCTAAAATTGAGGCAGCGACTACACACGTATACGTACTTAATGAAACTCATTTGGACATATCCTCTAAAAATATACGGGAAGCCAAAACAAACTCACATAAACAAACTACAAACATTTCAATTAAAGATAACATGTCAGTAACAGAACACGATCTTGTACCTACTGTACAATATCACATTAAAACCTTATTTCGTGATAAACTATACTACCACATCAATAAACCAAGATTTTAGGCTACCACGAACATTCCAGACAACACGTACCGAAGACTAAAAAGGAGCTAGATGAGGGATCTCCTAAGTTAATTAATGAAACTAATTAAAGGAGATACAAATGGACAACGGTCATTTGCTTGTCATCTTTAACCTTAAGACAGGTGTGAATTGTTACAAAAAAATACATATTAATACCATTTCCAGGTTTACAAAACTTAACTTCCAACTGGAATCCCTGGTTAACTGGCATATTGGAGTATGTTGTAGAAAGTTTTTTTTTCCACATAACAAAGGAACTGGGGAATGTTTATGATGAAGCAGACATAAATCCCTCTGGTATAAAAACATGGTGTAGTGGATTTTTTTTCCTATTTCAACCATAATCAAAGTCGTTCAGTATCGACGAATTCAAACTCAATGATACAACTGGGCGAAACCTAAGTCTGAAACGCGTATAAGAGATAAACCTTGGACACTAACAAGGGAGTGCCGGCGCCAAAGAGTTAGAGAGCGCAGAGAGAAAACAATTACTTGGCCTTACCCTGCCATAACGGATAATCAGATGCGATGTCAACTCCTGCTACGGCTGGATCACTTAGCGTCCCCTGCTTCCAAAGCAACGCCATTCTATAGTCCATGCTCTGTCTTTGGAATACGCTCCTGGTTTGTGTCACAGAGAAGAGTTCCACGCCCAAGGACAATGAGAGCATCAAAGTAAGATCGATAAGTACGTGAAGGTTACAGTACTAAATATTTTTCACTTATGATTACAAGTGCCTTAAAATCATTATGACACTTTAAAGGCACAGAAGCAGTTTAAAGAAATCCATAAACAATCTCATATGACTCATAAGGGAAGACATTCTCCATGAAAATTAGAAAAAAAAAATCTTGGTGCAAAAGTTTGAAGACTGACAACATTTTACAGTCAACCAGTTAGTCTTCAACCTTTTGCACCAGGATCAGAGCTGACGAAGCTCTGTAAAGTGGGGCGAAACATTGCTTGACATTAAATAGTTGTTTCTACTATTTTGTATATTTATTGACCTCTACCCGGACTATCTTTCTTCAATAAAAGATACAAATTGATGATTAATTGCAACAACTCAACATAGTTTGAATGTTCCAAATCTTCTATAGCATCCTTAACACTCGATCAACGGAGTTTAGTGTTTTCATGTGCTAATATATTTTTTTTATATTCTTATCTATTAATGAATAAATAAACTGTGGTAAACTTTAAGAAATGAACAATTGCTATTAAATATATGTATATATAGTTGACCGTAAAAATTGATGTATAGGAAGATAGTCAGGGTTGCGGTCAAAGGAGAAACAAAAATAGTTTAAAATAAAACTATTTTTTTTTTTTATTTATTAAACAAAACTATTTTTGTTTCTCCTTTGACCACAACCCTGACCATCTTCCTATACAACAATTGCTATTAAAAATTTCGACCTGTAGTTGCACATCGAAAATCTAAAGAAGTATCAAAGTGGCTGAGGTCAATATGTCCCATGACGTAATTTTGGCATTCTCAAGATTGCAAAACTATATTCAATTTATTTCGTTTTATTATTTTTTTTCAGAAACTTTTGACTGAATGTAGTGTTCTTAATGTTGGAGTATGACGCAAAACTTCCTCCAAGAGGTATATGGCAGATAGTTAATAGTACTACCAACTATCAAGCAAATCCTGATAGTATGATAGTAGTGCCATGACAGCAAATGTAATAGTGTAAAAGATGGTAGTGGCTGTGACAGCGGTCACTATCACCTTCACAGTGGTCACTATCACCTTCACAGTGAAACCTGGGCTTTACTTTCAATACATTGCATATAGCGGGATGTAATGAAGAAAGTAAAGCGTTAATTGGTTAGTTATTTATGAAAGTCGAGGATTGTTTTTTTTAATCTTTCAATATTGTATCAATTATTTTTTTTTTAAATACTTTTTATTTATTGATATATAATACAATCTGCCACAACAGTAGTGGGCAATAGGTAATAGTGATGGATGATTACATTCACACTAAGACAAAATAAAATAAATAAATTTAATGAAAAAAAAAAATCTCTCTTAAAATATATACAAACAGAAGAATAAACAAAATGAACATAATCAAACTATGTGTATGAAAAAAATAAATAAATAAAAATAATATAATCTCTAGTCTGAATTATTATTAACATAAAAATATTTCTTAAACCTCAAACATTAATTAATGGTCATGTTTGACCTATATGCAGGATCCTATGATAACGACTTTATCTCCTTTACCCGCAACAATAATAAATTAAAATAATCAATCTATTGAATAACAGAACACCAGCTGCATACCATCGCTATCTCGAGAGCCCCTCGGATATCATTGATTTATTATCAAAAATAAAATCAGAGGAAGTAGCATTTAGATATCTGAAGAAATACGATGAATCGCTCCTTATCTCCCGAGCTATCAAAGAGCATGAAGTAGGATCCAGAGCAGGCTTACTTCATTAACTGTAGCGGAATGATGACGACTCCCTCAACATATCGAGATTTATCTTCACTGTTTGTCTAAAACGGTCGAATTGGCAGGTTTAAGATTCTAAAATGCTGAATTATAATAATTTTACCATAAAAACGAACAGAGCACATAAATTCATTTATACGAGGCGGGCCAACTGCCAAGTCTTACAAGAGTTTGCTATCCTCCTGAAATTCTGTAACTCTCACCAGAAGAGATTTAAGATGTTTTCATTAGCTCCTTTCGTTGGCTGTCACATTAATTATATTCTCGCTGTACATAACTCCTAATTAATATCTATACCTCTAAAAAAGAATTTAAAAAAAAAATTCAATATATACGTGTTAAAATTTAAAATTGAAGGAATAAATAAGTCACTATCTAGATAGACAATTTTTTGTTGCACGCTATTTAACTGCTTACGAAAAACTATACATTAAATCTGGAGAACAGAAAAATAAATCAGTTATATTAATGGAACTTTTTTTTTTTTTAATTCTTGATTTATTGCTATTTACAACTGTGCATTATAATACATTTAGTAAATTTGATCTCAGTTAAAAGAGAGCGGTAGAGACGTGTAGAGAAACTATCCACTCATTGGTAGCACTCTAATGACGTTTTACATCTTATTTTCAGGCGCCTCGGAGGATTGTCAGGAATGGAAAAGGAAGCAAGTTTAGAAACTAGTGAGTTTGGGTGATTAGTGAGTTTATAAATGGAAGGACTGAATCTGGTTCGGGCCAGGTCGGTTACAAATGGAACATTAATGTCTTTATGTATGAATTTATTTGTGACAAAGTAAGGAGTATTGAGGATTTTGGATTGCAATGGTAGGATACGAGAGGAATTCGAAGATTTAGTGGAGCCCCAAAGCTCAACTTTGTATGTCCAGATTGGCCAATTGACAGTCATGTAGATCAGTCTTTTGTAATGTGTTGGAAGTTTAGACGGTTTGTCTAGTAAGTGCTATAATAGTCGAAATCGACGTGCAGTTTCCTGTCTTTTCAGTCTTGTGGGAGGATTCCAGGTTAATCGTTTGTTCAAATGTAGTCCAAGGTAGCGGATCTGTTCGGCAGGGGTTAGAGTAACATCATTAAATGAAACTGTAGGGCAGTCAGTAGGTTTACGATGAAGAGTAAAGGTGATTTGATGGGATTTGTTGGAATTTATCTTAATCCTCCAATTACGACACCATTCTTCGAAGGTTGTGATATGGGATTGAAGAGTTTATTAATGCAACTAAATACAGAAAATTATAAATTTTACAAATGTGGTTCTTATTCAATTGCTAAGTGTGAGCTATTTAATCGATGTAATTGCTAATAGCGATACCGAGGACAGCTAATTATACATACATTAATGTATTTTTAACAATATTTTAATATAGTGGATAGGTTTCACTTGATAGGTTCGGCAGTATGTATTGTTTATTTCTTAAATAACTAAGCACTGTCTGTTCTCAAATAGTCATAAGTGGTGCCGAAACCCGGGACCTCTAGATACAGAAGAAACGCCGAGAATTTTGTTTTCATATTGCACTTATTTCCTTTAAACATAAAGAGTAACGGAATTTTACGAATGTACCTAAAATAGTATAGCAATGCTGGAAGTACGCAACTACATTAATCATTGAACTGTATTCAACACTTCCATAAATAAAACTTAGCCTTTCTAATGATTAAATTACTAATGAACTTTCTCATTTTTTTACCTATTTACAAAAATACAAACATGAATGCCGGAAAGACGACAGTACAGTCTACAAACTATATTTACTACCACAAACCTTCAAATAACCTATTAGTAGACATTTCATCAACTCAGGCTTCATCAGGAAGGAAAACACATTTTCGCAAATATCCAGACTAAATAGACAACATTGCACTTAAGGAATCTAAAAGACATCAACCAGAGATGGTAATTCACTCCAAGATTTCCAAGCACACTCGAATTGTTATATCCTATTAGAATGGTGATGTAAGATGTGCTGTATGTTGTCTGAGGGTGCAGAGATTTTTCTATTTAGTACTCATAAATAAATTAAGTAATAACTTCTGAATTACCTTAATTTGTTCCTATTAAGCTGATGTTACCCCTAACTTCTAAAAAGAATAAATGAAATAAAACAAGCAAATGAAATAAAATAAATAATTTATATATTACAATTTATTAATTATGTTTATTAATGCCAATTACTTACTAAATGATTCTGTACATAAACATTTCATAATCTATCCTACACTGAATATTCAAAAACTTTGTAAGCAAAATATTTGTTGTTTGTTGGATATGACAAAACATGGACAAGTACCAATTTATTCTATTCTGGCTGAGACATGAAAGGGTACTACTATTTGTTGATTTTTGGATTCATTTCAAACAACGTTTGTCAAAGTTTTTTTTTCATTATAGAGATTAAAAACTCGGAAATGTTAGGTGAGATAAATGTAAATAAACGTATTAACTATTATACAACCAAGTACCGAATTCTTATAGTAATAGGAAAGGAGCTTTTTAAACATTTACTGGAAAACAATCAAGCGTGATATTTAAATCTTAAACAAATAAGTTGTAACAACCGGACAACCCACTTACCCGATGCACCCACAGTTACGGGATGGTACGTAGATGTACAACGCTATAAAATCAATTCTAGAAACATTTTCTGGAACATATCTTCTCCAAGACAGACTGTTGATAAAGCCAGATTTCCTGCACGACAAACGGGTTTCAGATCTGAGCCGGTGTGTGGCAGGATCCAGGAACTCTTTCGGGACCTTGGTTGTCCGGTCAGATTCTCAACGGGATTGATGAAGGTGGAGATACCATTTGATTTTCGAATGAGCTAGTTGTTGTTTTTTTTTGTATCCGATACAGAGTTCGTTTCGAAACTCCAAATGTCAGTTTAAATCTAGAAAACCATTGCTCAAAATAATTCTCCCTTCATCCAGAGTTAAACTGGCGTTGTCCCCGATTGTGGATTTCCTATTGCCTCATCGCTTCCTTACTGATATGATGTTGATCAACGATATTCTGGCAGGTCGCCTCAATACCTCTGACCTTAATAAACCGTTCTTCACCGAACGACTTTTCTAATAAAAGTAATTAAGCGACCACAATGAGACCATATGGCCGCCAGCGGATATGTTGGCGTTGTTAGTTCTCTATAGCCCGCCTAATGGAACTCCTAGTTCGCTCCCTAATGAAGTGTGCCGCAGTTGCTGCGGATTTATGAACAGAGGATCGCTAATCAAAGAAAGATCTACCATATTTGGTAGACAATCGATTGCTGTTAGGATATCGCTATATCACCGTATTTCACAGAT
This sequence comes from Halyomorpha halys, assembly GCF_000696795.3. Lineage (NCBI taxonomy): Eukaryota > Metazoa > Arthropoda > Insecta > Hemiptera > Pentatomidae > Halyomorpha > Halyomorpha halys. The sequence goes on along the minus strand of NW_027104890.1, from coordinate 771,518 downwards.
TTAATTTAATTTGAAGACTTTCAAGACAGGGGTATTTATGGTAATAGATAGATATAGACTCTTTACTAGAGATCTTTGTCACTCAAGCTTCATAAACATGGTGAGTGTACCTAAGGTCCTTTTTCAAGTTCTCGTTTTTCTCGTTACAACAAACAGGATATCATGATCTCTCAAATTAAGATTTCTTAAAGGTTATTTCGTTATGAATGACGTAATTTAGGTTTTAGGGTGTCTACCGTTTAAACCCACCACATTGTCTTTGCTACATCTACGAAAATATTTGAGTAAATTATAGTGAAAACAAGAAGGTAAAACAGTAAACAAACATTCATTATGGCAAAAAGAAAATTAATATTATTTATAATGAGGTGTAGGTACTTGACAGTTGATTAATGATTGGAGAAGTTTGCCGGGGGGTGCGGTCAGCAAAAAACAATATAAATAAAAACAACAATATTTATTTATTTTATGCCGACGTTTCGACCTCAGTTTCAGGTCTTCATCAGGGCTATAGAACAAAAGAGATAACAACAACATTTAAAGAAACATAAAATTGATATGAAATTAGTGTCTAAAAAACTGCATATCTTATATTATACATATCTTCTTACCTACATGATATTATATTTCATATTTCACTGTTTTCAATCTACTACCATCTAATTCCACGATTATCAATCAATTTTTTTTACTATTCAATTATCAGTTATCAATTTTTTTTCTTTTTTGATTCAATTTGTTCAATTCAATTCAAGTTTGTATACTATTCCTTTTCAATTTTATGTTTCTCTAAATGTTGTTGTTATATCTTTTGTTCTATAGCCCTGATGAAGACCTGAAACTCAGGTCGATACGTTGGCATAAAATAAATATGGTTTTGTTTATTTATGTTGTTCTTTGCTGACCGTATCCCCCGACAAACTTCTCCAATCAATTAATATTATTTATCTTTCTTCAATTTTTTGTCGTTCATTGCATGGAAAGTGCATTAGATAGGATGTTTTAGAGTTAAGAAATATGAATCAAGGATCATTAACAACAACAAACATTCCTATTAAGGTGTGTCCCTTCACGCTCTATCTAAGAGGTATTCCCGTTTATAGATTTCCATTGTTATAAATTATTTAAGTTTGGATATATAAACTTAGATGTATTCCAACTACTTTATTAAAGAAATGTAAACATTAATGCTCATACTAAATGCAGTTCCAAGTGATGAATGAGCATTAAGATAGTCTCGGCATCTTTTTTCTGCAGCAGCAATTACCGAACGGTACTGGTCTTATTGTTTCGTAAGCTCTACAGATCTTTAGACTCTAATGAATTTTTTTGATGTGAGTGACATTAAACAAAAAGCCTATGTAAGCCCGGTCAATCATGTCAATTCTTTAAGAAGAAGAATAAACATATCAAGTCCCATTTGGCCAATTCGGCCTCCCAATCCCACTACCCAAAATAATGGGGCACTCAATATAAGCAATGGGAATACAAAATACAAACCTCATAAAGCAAAGGGAATACAATTATTTGATAAGCTTACATTATATAAGATCAAGATCACTACCAACAAAAGGTGGTGTACTAAGAAAACTTAAAATAACTCAATTATTATATTATTAAAAAAATAACTTACGTTTTTTGACATGTCGTGTTAAAATTTCTAATGTTAAGATTTGAATAATATAATTATACAATTGATTTATATAATTTCTCATTTCAGCAAAAAGGCCAATTAAAATAAGATATAAATGTAATTTAATTACCGTCCCCTTTTTTTGGCAGTGGGGTCAAAAGGGATAAGTGAAAATAAGGAAGTAAAACGAAAAACAAATATTCATAATGGCAAGTTAAAAATAATTGAAAACCAGCAAATATTATTATGTCTCATTCAATTTTAGATCGCGTTTTTCCCCAAAAATAATATACATTTACGAAAATTGCTTTGTAACGAAGATTATAAGGAGATCTATTTGCTTTTTAAATCCGTTTTATAACCCCTAGAAAATAGTTTTAAAGATTTCCAAAATTTCTGATATATATAGCACTCCCATTTAAAGGTATCTAAAAAGTTATCTTGGTATGATAAAACTCTTCGTTTTTCCAAAAAGTAATATTTTTCAGCTTTTTGACCTGTTGTAAAATTTTGAAAAGAGGTATAAAGGGTTTTGATTCTCAAAAACATCAGTGATTTTTAATGTACAATAAGGAACTTTTTAAGAATAATAATTAATAAACCAACTAAAAGGAATTATCTAATTGAAATGTGTTCAAAATGAGGAGAATTTTATCAACGTGTATATGATATCCCTAAGGAGTTCAATGGTCATAAATATTCCAGTATTTTTTCCGAATGAGGAATGAGCCTTGTAGGAGACAGGGCCTGGATGGGTGGCCTTAGAAGGGACCTATAAAGTGATAAAGAGGTGTTCAGGTATGCCGAGAGCCGCCTGCATCAAACAATATATTCTTGAACTGTTCAATAAATAGTTGAGTCCAAAGCAGCCGACACTCCCACACTAAACTGCATTGCAGGCGTAAATGTAATGCAGCGAGTAAGAAGATTAGAGTACAAGATGACTTAACAAGGAACATGGCTGATGATGCAGAATGTTAAGACCATCATTATCCTTTCCTGTACAGGACTTCAAACTAATTTGAAATCGTCTGGTTCACATGTATGTCAGCTGGCAATAGAGAGTTTATGGAACAAGCATTAACTACATTAATATAATATTTGTGAGAGCATTTGTCTCACACCAAGAATAATTTCTCAATGGATAATGCTTTGAGAGTGATTGTATGGTTGATGTATTTTGCATTCTGGAGAAATTGGTTTGTTTCAGTCCAACAGCTTTCCGACCATTTCCTTTTAATAGCTTCTTGCAAGTCAATGGCGAATATAAGTATGACAATACGAGACAATTAGTTTTTCCGAAACTTTTTTTTTATTACATCACATACATACATAACGTTCAAAGTTTTCAGTTAAACACATAATAAAGGAGTTAGTAACCTATCAAATGATTACAGATTGTACCGTCCGAACTCGTTATATGTTTTTTGAGGAAGTCCTGATTAGCCTAATGATGATTTTATAAATAGTCAATTTTTTCTAATATTGATTTCAATATCGGTCCAAAGAGAACCTTCATAGTTGTCATTTGTTTTATAGGTGTAAGTAGGTTTTCTATCTTAATCATATGTTAATATGTAGTTGGTATCATATATTATTGAATATTTGAAAAAACTGCCCTTTATGCTGATATGTAGAAATAAAAAAGAAATCAGGGCACCTAAAGAATATTAGAACAAGTAGAAAAAAAAATCTAAAAAGGGCGTAATAACCAAATATAGTTCCTCGCCCAGAAGAAAACAATAACCTAACCTATTTCTATATAAATTTTACCTATTTTTATTTATTTACTTCTATTAAAAATCCTTGATGGAGAAAGTTTATAACGTATATTCATGTACGCAATAAAACGGCAAGCTGCTATTTTTATCGTTACAATATTTTTGCTCAATTGCATTATGTTTTGGTCCTAAGATTGAAATCAAATTGATAAAACGTCAGTTTTAAAAAAGTGTAATAAAATAATATAAAATAACGTTATCTTTGTTGAGAACAAACTGAGATGAAAATAAGGTTTCTATTCTAGGGGAGTAGTTTTTTCATATCATTCCTATTAAATGTTGACCTGGAAATGTTTATTAGTACAGAGTTGTTTTCTGGTGATATCACATTTTTTTTCTTCAATTATGGAGATTAATAAATTTTGATCTTGGAAATCGATGAATTATATAAGTTTATAAATCAATGGATTGACCAATTTTTTTTTTTTTAGATATATCATTATGAACAAATGCTAAGTATCCAACTATAATAAGGTTTGATATTGCATTAACAATTTGTTGATAAAACATTAATCTCTTGTTCTATGCTAGAAAATGAATTACAACAAAAAACAGCTTATTATCATAGGATTCGTATTAATAATTACATTTCACCTCAGAATTATTTATTTTCTAATCTCTAGCCCCATATTAGTTATTTCATAAACTTAATAAAGAAATGTATTACAGATATAGATGTATAGTTTTATTTCAACAAATATTTTTCACATAGTTTAAACCAGTAAAGAAACTAAATGAACTGATCATAAGAATTCTGGTGTGTAATCTGTAATCAAAATTAAAACCATAGAATTGCTCGATTCATCCAATAAAATAAAAATAGACAACAAAAACTAAATATTCAAACTAAAATTTCCAACCTTAAGATCATCTCGCAGCCAGGTGATTGTAGGATTAGGATCGCCAACTACTTCACAGTTCAGAATAATTGTATCACCTTCCAGCCCTTCCACATTCCTTGGTTTCATTATGAATAGTGGTTTCTTAGAATATCTGAGGAAAATAGGAAGGAAAAGATTGATTTAATATTTTATAAATAGAGGAATTAAAAAAATATATTAATTTTTAGATTAATTACTAAATTAGGTAGCACATATGAATTCTATACTGATAAGGGCAATGTTTATGATTTCAATTCTGATGGTAATTACAATATTAAAGAAGTAACTGAAGTGATGAGTTGATATTACAAGCATATACATCTCATAAAAATTAAATGTAATGTTTCTTTTACTTCTATTTTAAACTGAAAAACTCCATTTAAAAAATCGCTTCTGAAAAATATTACAATTTAATATTTGAACAAAGCATTATGTAAAAGAGAGTATTTTAAATATTTTTCAAAGCGAAGTTCTCTATTTTTCCTGAAATATCATCTACTCATGTCTCCAATTCAATTAGTATTTATATTATTTCAATAATAAAATAAAATGACAAAATTCATATATTAAATCAAAATGATAAGAATTTCTGTATGTGAATTAAAACAAAGTATAATTCAGTTCATATAGTATTATAAAAAATAAATAAGTTAAAGAGTACATTCCAAATAAAATTAGTGACGAGAAATGAGCGCTGTTTCAATATTGATGAACATCAGTTTTATTTACCAATATTTAAATTTAAATATATAATTTACTAACGGTATAGGGGTAGATGGAGCTGGAGTCGAAGGTGAAACTGAGTCAACTACATCAATCTCACACTTTGATTCTGCCTTCATTCCTCCTTTACCAAAAACAGTACATGTATAAGTTCCAGCAGCTCTTTTAGTCACATGACCCAATTCAAGTGTCACTTCACCACCAGCAGAATGGGTCATTACACAGTTCCGAGTCTGAACAAGATTGACTCCATCACGTGACCTAAAAATTATAGTAATTATATAGTTATATATATAGCTAACATAATAAGTATAGATTAAATACATAAAATACATGTTCGATTAACATTTGAATTATTCCGATCATTATACTAAGATCTTATAAGCATGTATAATGAGAAATTGAGCTGTGATAAATTATAAATACAAGGGTATTATAAATGAGATTAATGATATGATAAACATATGAACCATGGGAATATAGAAAACTGCTGGCAGGTAATAGTGATCCTGACTCAAAGTAGAAAAGAAAAAGCCATGGGGTAATAACGACCTATAAATGTTAAAATTAATTGACAGAGTGCTCATGTCAAAACAATTCCCAACTTTGGTGCTAATGATGTCACATTTCTTTGGCAAGTAGAGGCATAATATTGATCAGTTATCAGCCAACAAAGATCAATCAAAAAACCATAGAGAATCATTGATACTGTCTTGTAGTTCAATTTCAAATTGAATCATTTGCATAATCACCAACAAGCAGTTTGAATGTAGAGTACCTCAGTGAGTAAGGCACTTACTGCACAGTACAATCTCCCTGGTCCATATCCAGGTCCGGCTGTGGTATATAATTTATTTTTGTTATATCAGCCATGGAGAAACTCTCAGCAGAGAACCCTCAATTGGAGGAAAACCTGGTGGTTAAGTATTATTCATATCAAATGTCCCCTATCTTGAGGGGTTGATCTTGTTCAGTGGGTGTTTGATGTTTAAAAAAATCAGGCCTAAACATTTTTTTTATTTTTACTGCCCAGTTAAATTTTTTTTTTTTTTGTCTACTTTACTAATTAATTATTACATTAAAATATATAAGGATGCATGTATTTCTTTACATGATTTATTATATTATACTTGAAGAAGTTTGTCGGGGGGTGCGGTCAGCAAAGAACAACATAAATAAACAAAACCATATTTACTTATTTTATGCCGACGTTTAGACCTGAAACTCAGGTCGAAACGTCGGCATAAAATAAATAAATATGGTTTTGTTTATTTATGTTGTTCTTTGCTGACCGCACCCCCCGACAAACTTCTTCAAGCATTAATCTACGGTCAACTATCTACACCTCATTATTATATTATAAATCATTATGTACATTAGAGTCAACATGTTGCAAGAATAACTTTGTGAACAAATGATTTTAAATTAATTTTACTTTATAGTAACAAAATAAAGGGTAGTAAAACTCATGTTAATTTAGGTTTGAATATAAAAATTGAAATAAGTCCTTGTGAAGTATGTGATGATCTCCATATTAGAAAAAATAATATAAATTAATCAATCGGCTAAATTCTTTCTTGTAAAATAAAGATCAAGAAAAGATGAACTATAAGATTAAAAGAAGTTTACTTTAAACCAAATCTTTTATACTGAGCACATACACGCATTATCTTTGGAATTAAAAAAGGTTTTTTTACTACTTTTATCCAATATAAACCTAATTATTAGCATCACCAAAAGCTTGAAGCATCAATCTACCAATGTAGTGGATCCTGAATTTAAAATATTGTCTAGGAATTAAAATATGTCTATATTTATAGATTTAAAATTCAACAGAGGCAATATTTGAAAATTCGCTGTACATCTAATATTGTAACCTGTTTTATTAAGGAAGCAATCACAGTAAAAATTATGTTTCGTTTCATTGCTTCCTTCATTCTTTTAAGATGGACTAGGTAGTTATCCATATTTCAGTTGAGACACTGACTAAATACTCTTTTTTGTAAAAACAAAAAAAAATAAAAATACACTACTAATTTCTGTTGTGTTTATACATAAATTTTAAAACAACATAAAATACTTCCAGAAATATTATCCATTCTTAAAACTCTCTCCATATTTTAAGTATTTAAATATCCAAAGGAATATGAGAATTTTTAAATACAAAAATGAATTTAAACATTTCTCCTGAAAATATGATGGATGCTTCCCAAGCCCATTCAGTCTCAAAATGAATATCTGATTTTAATTCAGAAATAAAGTAGGTAATGGAAGCTCAATACTAACTTAACTACCCTCCCTCCCAAGAATATCATAAAGTTATGAATAAAGCATTGGCCCTTCCTTTAAAGTCCTTTATATCTATATCTTGTTGGCTGATTTATTTATTTTACTAAATATTAATTCAGAAATAATTTTCTATGGACAATATAGTGAAATACTCAACAGTTATTTATTAAATATCTATTTTAACACAATGATGCAGCTAGTAACTAACAATCTACTCTCCAGTACTCTCTTTTCACAGTACACAACTGAAGCTGTATGACACATAGGAAAATGTTAACAGTAAGAAGTAAGATTATTTGCACACTATTATTACTACATAGATAGGAAACATGAAAATTATTAATGATTAATCCTTTGTTTTAATCAAAAAATTAATTTCCAAACTTTATAAGTACTAATAAAGAATTATCTATTTTCCAGTTATTATGCTAGTCAGTACTAAAAGTTTAAATTTAATAATAGAAAGGTCAGTTTGGTGAGTAATAAAATAAACTTAAGAGAAATTATGTTTTTTTTTCATTCAGGTAAAATAGAAAACTTCGCTACCATCAATAATGAAGGAATAAGAAATACAGTTAAACTGATCAAATATCTCAACAAAGAAAAAGAACATGTGGAAAAATAAAATATCACTCTGATAGCACAACTATGTTTCACAGAATGTGTGATTACTCGTGAACGATAAAACATGTATCAATCAATCAACTGTTGACTAGTTGTTTCTCAAGTTTTGACTAAGGATATACCCTTATTCCCCCTTATATCCTTTCTTCATATTAGGCTCCAATTGCCATCGATATGGAGACACTCATTGTGACTCTAAAGATATTAAATTTTCAAGCCATGACACACCAGTATCAATTTCATCTCTAAGAAATAAGCCATTTCTTTACTAATTATCATCAAAGACTGAAGACAAGAACTGTGCATACAAAAATATTTTAACCCTTATATGTTTTCAAACATGAAATTTGATTCTGATACTTATTTTAAATTAAAATAATTATGAAATTAAAATAACACATTACATAACATATCTGTAACTTTATATGTTATAATTTTTTCTCAGTTATTTAAATCAAAAACTTTTAGTTGTTAAATAAAAGGCTGAACTTTGAAGAAAAAAAATTTCAGGTTCCAGATGTGGCGAGTGTAGATAAGCAGGATTTTAATGTATTACAATTTTTTAATAATGAATCCCTTCACCTGAGAAATAAAGAGACCTCTATCAATGTTCATTTATTCATTGATTTCAATTGAATTAATTGCACTTATTCTTTCACATTCATAAAACAGATTATATTATAACCATTTTTTTTTGGTAAAAATATAAAATAAAAATGTAATACCATATAACTTTTGCCAATCGTAAGTGTGGTGCTAATGAAGCAATGAGTCTTATGTTGCCACCTAGTCCAACCCTCGCATAAGGCTCAAGAGGAAGAGTAAAGTGACATGGAGAATGTGGATTGATGTGGACTAAAGCAGATGTAACTGCGACTCCTAAACCATTTGCTCGTGCAGTATACAATCCTTCAGTTTCTGGCTTAACAATTAATTCTAATGTATGGAAATCTCCCTCCGAAAATATATGATAGTCTAAAACAGTTCATTGAATTAATAATAGTTTGGAATAGACAGTTCATATGAATCCAAATGAACAGAAGTTTTCACTTACTTTCAGTTTTAACAGGTTCACCATCCCTCTGCCATTCAACAACAGGTTTTGGTTCTCCAATGACTTCAAGTGTAAGTCGCACTGTTTCTCCTAGATCTGCTTCTCTGTCCCTCAAAGGGTATTTTATTTCAGGCCCATATTCTCCTTTAGGAGGAAGTAACCTTGAAAATTATCAATATTTAACTTGTATTTAAGAATTTAATTTTTTATTCTCTTGTATAATTTCTAGTCTAATTACAGAGAGTGACTAGTTGATGAAAAATTACAAAAAGCATTATTACAATTTTGTAATTCCAAGATAAATCTCATAATGGGATCATAAAGAATACAGGATGAATTAGGAGTGGACCAGTTGATGGAAAATTTTCCGAAATGTCTCTAAGGAGCAAATATAGAAGTGGAAAGGATATGCAATGTAAAAAGGAAAAACTTGAAAATTAATTTCAAAAGACTTAAAAAGTTTAAGTCTTTAAACAAGTAATGGATGGTACTTTAAAAAAAGTAATGGATGTTTCTTCATATTTATTTAGGAAGGAGAATGAAGAAAAAGATAACATTTTCTGCATTGATGAAATCTAATCTGTGATATTAACCTATATCTCTGAATGTAAACATTAACTAAATGGAATACACATTCTGAAAAAAAAATAATAAACTCATTGCTATTTAATTTAAAACTATTACTACTAACAAAAATTGAAGGTACCTAATTCTATGCTTCTCTGGAAGATGAGACCCAGGTGCATCTATGGATATATAACAGTGTGTACTAGCCTTTCCAAGAGGGTTCCTAGCCTCACAGACATAAAGGCCCCCTTCTTTAAGGCGCTCAAGAACCAATTCATTCCCACTATGTCTGAGAAGTTCTCCATTCTTAAACCAATAAAGCTCTGGTTCAGGATGCCCTTCAGCCTAAAAATATCTCTTTGTTTTATTAATCAAGCATGGTTATGTGACTGAAGTTATCAAATACTTCAATAAACAGAAAACAACAAAAAATTGTTGATTAACTGTAAATAGCATTGAAATATACCCCAACACAATAGCCCAAGAAACTCAAGGATGAAAAGAAAGCTCGTGATTAGAAGAGAGATATTTCTTGCAGAAAATAGGTTTTATTACTTGGTTTGTAAAATGAAATAGTAGATGGCGACACAGCTCTGAGATGGGATAGCTTGGTGTCCCTTGGGTCTAGAACAGTTGTGATGTCTATTGGTGAAAACACATTCTTTGTCTTTATTTATAAAATCCTCCCTAAATTCCACAACAATATTTTCTTAAAGTCAAACACAATATTGTATGTTCAACTAAAATCAACTGCTATTAAGTTTTTGTTATTAAATGGATATTATTGAATATATTATTATTCCAAAGCAAAAAAAAAAAGTGTTAACTTCAGTTAATAGATATTAAAGTAACAATAAATTTACAAAGAATAGATGGTCACACATTTGGGTTCAGAATAACGCACAAAAATGAGAAAAATATTAATTACAAACTAATTTTTACAATTTTTTGATGTTACTCTTTCCTCCGAAATGTGATTATCTTTCTCTTACATGGTCAGTTATTAAGCATATCATAATGATAAATTTAGTTTTATTAAAGATAAAGTAACATTTATATAATCAGTAGTATAAATTATTAATTGTCATATCCCAATTAATACAATACTTACAAATTAAAAATAATTTTTAAGTACGTCATTATTTAATGATTTTATTTAATCAAATACTAAGATAAATGAAGAATATATCATTATAAATCAACATTTAGACATAACACTATTGGTATTACAATTGAGTGGCGAGTAATGTGTTTTAATATTAAAATAAAATCTTTGAAATCCAGTTTTTCAAAAGTTATATTTTTGAGTTATGTTAGTATTACATTGAGGGAGTGATAAAACTTGAATCAATAAGTTAAACAATGAATCTAAATTAATAAATAGATTTGTAATTTTGATTATATGTAGAAAACCTCATGGCATACACTAAGAAATATTAAACTATTTATTAATATAATAAATATTAGCATAAGTTTTACTTAGTTACATTCGCTATCAAAGTATTAAGAAATATTTTAAATTTATCATTCATAATAATGTAAAAAATCACTTTACTCACTGTGGTCCATAAAATTATAAAACGTACATATTTACTTAAAACATTAGTGTCTCAATTTGAAACATTAAAATCTTACTTAATAATCCTTACTTTGGTAGTTTAAAACAATCTAAAACAAAATAAAGAATATTTGTGTATATTCTTACTTTGCACGACAATGTAACCCTCTCATTTGGAGGAACATTTATCTGCGATTCTAACTCTGTAGAGAAATGTGGAAGGAAAAAATTAGTGTCAGGCACTTTCAACGTTTCTTGAACAGGTTCTCCCCAACCATGGTTGTTTGCAGCCGTTACTCTGACTGTTTTAGTCCCTTTTAATCCATACACATCAAGTTCTGTTCTTGGTGACAGGCCCAACTAAAGAATCAAACCATCAGTTTAATCAAAGTTAATATTGAAAATAATTAAAAATGCAATGATAAATGGTTTTATAATAACATATATTTTAGTAATCATCATAATAGTTTTATAGTTTTGTTTTTTCTATTACAATACTAGATTGAAAAAAAAATCCATTGCACAATTAAAAGTAAGCAATTAAATGATTGGTAACTCAGTGTACAAATTTCTGTTCATAAATACAAACTCTTAGGTCACATAAAAATCATAAACTGATAGCTCACACAATTAACTGCTTCATAAACATTCATCCCAAATTATTTCAAATAAACCTTTGAATAGAAGATGACCATAAAACATACCTATGGTTAATTTCTTCACAATTAGTTATCATGTGTTTTAAATTCGTACATCATTTGAAAGGTACTGAGGAAAAACTATCAAAGTGTATTTATTTGAAATTTGATCTATCAGTGTCATCAGTTGGGGTTTAATGAAAGCTTTCTGTACAACTATTCATTCATTTGATAAACTGTTCACTGTACCTTACCTGAGGGGAAAGGCTCCAAACAGAAATAATAAAAAAAGAGGGTTCCAACAATGAAGTAAAAAGAGACAAACAGCTTTCCTCGGTATTGTAGTTACTACACGTATTCATAATCCAGACAGAGGAACTTGGATTTCTCACTCAATGTAAGAAAAATATATGAATTATATCCATCCTATATTCAGTATTTCGTAGAGAGCAGAGAATAATACAGGTTAGTAAAGGTGTTTATAAGAAAGTTATTAAAGAGAAAAATGTACATTTCCACCGACTTATAAAAGATACTTGCCGACAATGTGATTCAAATTGAAAATCAAAATTATTTCCTATGAATAAAAAAAACAAAATTCATTAAAGGAATGCCTGAGCTTTATCTACGTAAAGCTAAATAATCAAGGCCAGTGATGAAAAAGGATAATGAAATGGCAAAATACAGTGATGAATATTATGCCATTCCATTTGACTTGGCTGAAAAGCACTAGCCTTTCCTACTTTGACCACATCTATAGCATACTACATGTGAAGTTAATCTTGGAGTAGCTAGGATGTTTGTCTGGGATAAAACAGAGGGTCTCAGGAAACAGCTTCTTGTCAAGTGAAACTTGTTGAATCAGAATTATTTATTTTTGGAATACTTTCAATAACTTTTACTTTCAAGCGATAATTTTATGAGAAACAATGTTAATTTTGGAAATATAGAAGTTGCTGCTAAAGAAAAATAAATTATATATCCTCAGACTGGTATTAAACAATAGGCTCTGCAATGAAAAAAAAAATTGTTTCTAGGTAAAACCTATTTCTTAGCCTGGCCGAAAATAAATTGGATACAATTCAGAAAAGACAGTCCTCACATTATGTACTATTGTATAGGTTCACACTAAATAAGGAGCCTTTTCAATCTCTCGGACTGGAACTAGCAAAAGCATTTGTATAATCCTTTGCAGTAATAAATCAATAAAGATTATTAATAGCAGCAAGATCTGTCTGGATTATCCTGAGTTATGAGTATATTTACGAAAGAAAAAATTATAATTAATTTGTTACAAAAATAAAATAATATCAAAGTATTTAACCAAATACCTCTTTCCACTCGCCATTTTCATCAAGTACTTCAACTCTATACACTGCGATAGCAGAACTTCCGGGATCACTAGGTCTATTCCAACCAATGGTAACGCAATTTCGACTCTCATCTATTAGTCTGATACCAGAGCAAGTGCTTGGGCCTCCTAAAAATAAATTAAATTTTATTCATTAATCACTCAATTTATTAATTAATAAGTAATTATAATTATTAATCAATATTTTTTATAGCTATATCAGCAGCAACATTTAACTATGTATGCAATAAAAAGTAATAAATATTAGATGGAGATGAATTCAATTAACAACTTTTTAAAAAGTTTATACAACAGTTATAGATAAAGATGGATAGTTTGTAATTATTGAATTTTTTTTTTTTTACAAATACTACATCACGATTTTTTTCCAACATCAATTATATATTTTTTTGTTTGAGATCAATTCTTATAGCAAAGAAAAAGGTCTTCAATTTTATAAACACACTACTATTAATTACCTATGAACTGTATATTTGTTATACAATTTTTTTTTTTTGCAGGTTTATATTATATAATTGATTCATTTGCTTTGCTATATTTTACCCAACTACTAGATGAAATAAATGAACCAAAAAATGCCCATTACATGACCACTAATCTGAATCCAGATAGCATTTTTTTAAAATTTGAAACAAAAATAAAATGGTATCCAACATTTTTTGAATCATAAAATGAATTTTTATTCTTCTTTTATATAACAGGATTTTGGAATAGTTGTTGCAATAGTGTTACACAGCAGCATAATTTTCAATTGGACGCAGTTACACAAAAAGTATGAGACTAAAAAAGCCCTGAGGCTTTTGGAAAAAAATATTTTATTTATTTAAAATTATTTTTTATAATACTATAATATTATTTCAACAAACTGTTTTTACAAACACAGAGATAATAACCAAAATATTTTATGATGTAATAACTAATAACTCTTGGATTTTTATTATACATGTTTGGGAAAGTAAAAATGGAAATAATAAAGTAGAAAATATAAAGATGGTTCATACTAACAGCATAAGAATAAGGAACATTGAAACATTTCTCAACCAACTGTTTATTTGAGGGGAATATGTGGTCAGGAATTACACACATTCTTCTTTTAAGAGTGAAGTCTACACACCCAGGCTGTAGAAGAGCCTTTAGAAGATCTCCCTAAATCCAGAGTCAACCGTGTCTAATAGAACAATAAATTGATTTTCTACAGCAATCATGGTTCTAGATCAGCTACATTATCTTACCTAATGGGCACTTTACTCTGTATAAGTAAATCGTGGTGACATCAGGTAAAAAGGGCCAATTAAGTCATTGACCATTTGCGATACCAGTATCAGTATCTATTTGATGACAAAAGTATTTATGAGTACACAATTAATTATAAAATCGCCAAGTAGAAGTGGTAAGAAAAAAACAAAATTTAAATCTTCAGCAGTTAGCATAAAAATTCATTAGTAGCAGAGGTTTTCATTTTAAGTTTATTAGTGGTCTACTTTATTTTTTTAATCTCATAAAAGGAAAAAAAAAATTAGCTCCTTTCATGTTTCGTGTATCATCAAAAATGCTTTATCACTCAATTTAGTAAGACAGTGTACAAAAGTGACACCAGTTAAAATTTATGTAGGAAATTATCTGGATAAAAATACTTTGTTCATGAAATTCAAGCCTTCATTCTACTGTGAAGCACCTTTATCTACATTTCTACCAACAAGAGGAGGCTACAGAAATGAATTCACCAATTTCAATAAACTTTTTATTGGTGGGTGGTAATAGGTCGAAAAATATTTGAGTCCAGAGGGTTCTTGCCAATGCACCCTAGATCCTGAGAAAAAAAAATTTAGAATATTTTCAGAAACATTTATATTACTAAATGCTGCATTTTCTCTGCATTTATTTAATGGTTAGTAATGATTATATGATTGTTTATATACCAATGAATTTGTTGTTTTTTTGGTTTAGAATAAGAAAAAAAAATTGTTGATTGTACTTAATGAGTTTAAATGTTTAAAAAGTTACTAAAACCGAAAGTCGCTTCCAAAAAAGTAGACCAATTTTCTAAAATTATTTAAAAGATTTTTTTTTTTCAAAACTACTTTTTTATCAATGTACTCTTTGTAACAAAGAATCCTACATCTTTTTGGTAGTTATTTGTTTGAAGATCTGCCAATTCACATTACAAAAAAACCCGAAACCTAATTGGCAAATATAAAAATAACAATAGAGGTCTAGTCTGATATGAAAGGTTAAAGACCCGGTTAGTCATTTCCAGAACATTAAAACCTATGATTAGAAAATTCAAATGCTCTTCCGGGGAGACTGTCCGAATTAAAATGGTTATATACCGACCCAAGATAATTAGCCTGGTCTGATTAACAACAGTGGGAGCCAATTAGAGTCTGAGGTAGGGAATCGTGAGGAGGGAATCCGACAAAGAGTGGTCTTGACCTAGAAAACTATTTCTGTTGACACCTGGGTCGCGGCGACCCGAATAGTGAAAGGATTCCCTTTTAGCGGTTCCTTTGCGTCCCCTCGCTGATGTAACAGGTAACAAAAGGTGTCTTTGGCGAAACAGTTTCAAAGGCGTTCGTATCTCAATTAAACTTTCCACAGGAGCTCATTGTGCTACAGTGATACTATGCAAGAATAGATCTCTATCAAATTCGTATCTGTAGGTGTACAATATACTAAACCAAAGATATAGCCAAATGTACAGGCTGTCCCGTAAATGATTGATATTATTTAAAGAGGTGACAGTAAACCTCGATATCAACAGTAAACCTGATGCACTGCGAGCATCACACAACTTTCACTTACTTATTTTAGGGTTCTAGAGTTGAAAAGTTCAAATATCATCCCTGTTAATATATAACAGTACAATTTTTGCTAACAATGACAACTGAAATCCGAAATGTTAAAATAAATCGATTCACTAGCGCGTGATCACAAAATCTATATTATTTTAATTTTCAGCACCTCCGACAATATATGTAAGGTCCTCAATAAGCTCGAAATCCAAAAAGCTAAAACAAATCGATTCACAAGCGCGCAATCACAAAATCGATATTATTTTCGTTTTTAGCACCCCCGAAAACGTATATGAGGACTCCTATATGTTTGAAATTCGAAAAGTTAAAATAATTCGATACGCAAGCGCGTTATCGTAATATCGATTATTTTTTCATTTTTAGAACCCCCGAAATGTTATTAAGGGACCCTTGTATTTAAAATACTAATTGGGTTAAAGAATTAGTTCCCCTGAAAAATTGGAACTAATTCTGAGAACTATTTAGTTAATAGTTTTTACCTCAGTTAACTAAATCTTAGATAGTTAATGCCCATCTCTGCCAGGCAGTGACGTTGCTAAAACCTTCAAGCTATCCTATCAAGAACTTGGCAAACTTTCAAATATTTAAAGCACTTTGACAACAATTAGTGTGATCATCCTACACCTGACAACTTTTCTGTTCGCTTCGATTTTTTTTCTTTTATCAGTAGATTTGTAAATGCATACACCATATTATTATAATTTATTAATTTTTTATTAGAAAGTAGTTATCTTAAATTAAAGTACAAATTCATTTTGATCCTTTTCTCTCATTGTATTCTATTCTATTCCAACCTTTTGATTCTCACTCGGATAAATAAATTTTACATGTTTCCTTGATAATGTCTAGAGGGCTGATAAGTTAGAGAAGATATATAGTGAAGGAAAAAGATCAAAAGAAATTTGTATTTTAAATTATTAATGACGTAGAAATGTACAAAGGAAATTAGGTGATCGAGATAAATTGAGAGAGAGAGGAAGAGAGAAATTAGATGAATTCGTATACGTCACAGTGAAACCCATAAGTTAACCATGGCTTGATATTGTCAATCTTCTCTAAAATGACCGGTGAAAGAGGATGGCAATCACGTTCAATCAACTTTCACTGGTGAAGGTTAACCTTCACTGAATATGGTTATTGATTATTAATTTCTGCAGGCCCTGTTAAGATTAACAGGGATTGTAATATCGGAAATACTAGGGTTGAAGATCGATTTATTTTTAAAAATTATTCTTTTTATGTTTTATTGCAACGAATATAACTCAGATTCGTTGCAATTGGGAGGCTTTTTACGTGGGGATGGATCTTTTTTTACCTAGATCCAACGTCACATAAACAATTGGACAACTAAATTTTTGTTTTGTACAAGTAGTATTATAAGGGAGAAGAAGTAGTTTCAAGTGAAGAGAAATTCCTTAAATGTTTTATTTTATATCACCGGTTCTAACTTGTTTATGAAAGTCCAGTTTTTGCCACTTCGTCAGTTTGTAGAGGCCTAAACCAATGCAAAGTAATTGAATCATATTGAAGTATATATATATTGTGATTTTCGAAAAAAAAGATCAAGGGTACAACTTAAGTAAGGCTACAATTTTGACCAAAAAAATTATAT
>NW_027104890.1:745125-753923 GCF_000696795.3 Halyomorpha halys | reverse complement strand
ACAAAACATTTTTAATTTAATAAGTTGTATTTCATCTCAAAGAACTATTTCACTTCCCTAAAATATAAATAAAAATTTATAACTTTCTTTTCTATATCTGATCTATTAGAAATAATAAATGGGTGTAGTCCATGCCAAAAAAGTAATGAAGCAACTCTAAAAGTTTGCCAGAATTGGCAGATAATATCACCTTTAATGAATTTTAGGACAAAGAGTACATAATTTATTTAAAAAATAACAAATGAATATTAACATATCAATTAAACTGAAAAAAGAAACTATTGAACATAAATATCTAAAATTACTATTCGTATTTATTAATGATTTTTTTTTTAAGTAGACAGTTATATAAATTAATGTTAATATCTACCGCAGTAAACCATTCTCACACTGAAAATAGTTCAGGGATTCCTAAGAAAGTCGATTTCTCCACTGCATAATTTTTAGGGAATGTTCGTACAAGTGCAGTTTGTTGTTTGTTAAGATATAAGGAGCATCGGTGCAGTGCTTATGGCTCAATTGGTATTGGTTTGAAGCAATGAGGTAAAATGCTGGAAAGCGAATCATAATACGTACTATAAGTCGTCAAATTAGTAAAAAATAACATAACAGTGAGGCAAAACAAAGAAGATGCTACTGTTAAAAAGCAACCAAAAGCTGCAAAAAAAAAAAAAAGAATATATCGAACCAATGTAACCATATGACGCAATTCATTTCACGACATTCATAAAAAATAGAGCAATTTTTAAAAAGGCATTACAGAAACATAAAAGCCTTACAGTCCAACTAGTTACAACTAATTTGATTCCAAAATATTTTAATGACAACTATCGATAAATTAAGTTATTTTAGTTTATAGGTGTTCCAACAAGTTGCCTCAGCTAGTCAGCGCTCAGCTCCAGGCACTCCGCTTAAACCAATCGTCCTTTTACAGACCTCGACCAGCCATTTCCTTTAATAAATAAAAAACGTAAACAATTTATAGTTCAAATTTTATTAATTTTTGGTTTGAGTTTTATGTTCTGTATATACTACAAGCAGTAACTAAAGCAATTAGAGGTTGTGTGCATGATTGTGTCGTTAGAAAAGTGAGTTGAATTTATCTAGTTTTTTAGAGCATTTCCTAATTATGAAAAATGTAATGGCAATAAATCCATTGCATGATTTAGTGATTAAATAATTTGTAGTTAATGACAAAAAACTTGTAAAAAAAAAAATTTCTGGGACCAAGGTTGTTGACGTACATAATATTTAGTGGTATATATTTATTTTCCTAATGCAGTTTTTAACCAATGTACAGGCTTTAAAATAAGTTAACAAAACTTACTTTATTCCAGATTCCTTTTATTCACTTATTCATTTAAATTATTTTCTCTAATTAGAATATCTAATAAATTAAGTGATTAATTTTAATGGCAGCACAATAAAAAAAAAAAAGTATGGCTACTCCAAGGACATTTTTTACACGGATGAGAACGTTCTCAAAGCTTTACTAGTAATACTTAGATATTGTATTAATCTATTTTTTTTATTTTCTTCTTACGGGTAATTACTTGAAATTTTTTTTAAAAATCTTGGTTGGTATCAGCTTAAAGAAAATTGCATGCTAGAAAAAGATGTTATATGTTTTAAAAGATAATAATAAATTACAAAATGGTGTCCGAAAAACCTGAAATTTTTACTAATTTTCACACAGTGTTCAATGTTCTTAAAGGTTAAATCTACCATTTAATAAGATAAAATAAAACATTTTTAAAGAAGTATAAACATGATACGTTTAATAGGGTAGTAGTTTTTATAATATTCACATATGAATATAAATTTGGCAAATGAAAATTTGTCCGAATAACTATAAATCAATTAATTTTAGCGAATTTCATGTAAATTATTACTCCTACGAAGATAAACATCATAAATTACTTTATAGCTCATTAAACTAGCTTTGATTTGAGTGCTAATAGACATCTGTACGTCAAATGGTTTTTGTGATATAAATTTTTCAAAATAAACTTGACTAATTTAACCTAAATAACTCTATTAGGGCTCATATTTCAGCAAATTTACTCTGTTCTCTTAAATGTTCTACTGTTGTTGGTAGTTTTTAAGATATAGAGCTCCGAATGAAAAATCAATGTTTTTTTAAGGTTTTGAAACAGCCGCCATTTTTAATCCCCCTACCTACACTTGGCAGACTCATCAGTTTTGACTAGTAATTATACATAGTTTTCATTTAAGTAATCAAAAATTGGGGTGAGATAACTGCCTTTTTATCTTCCCGAATCTTGTACTAACAGCAGTACAGGCTAATCTTTTCAGAAGAATTAATATTAACTTAACAGAAATTTACTGTCAATTGTACTCTATAATTTTTCTAGGTGGCTCACTACAAAATTTTGTACTGCACCCTCTAAAAATGGAATTGAAAAATATCAAAACTTTCCAGGTAAACACCCCCAATGTCAACTACTCAAGTTTCCCCATATTTTAGTGGAACTGATTAATTATTATAGAGGAACAGAAGAACTTCTCAAATATAAACCATTTTTTATCTAAATTTTAATAAGGTAAAATAATAATCGAATGGAGATGAATTTACATCGTGACCTGTTACAAGTTGACAATTATATTAGTCAAAATGTTAATTTTAGAGCCAAGAATCAGAACGATCTAGTTGATTTCTCTTTTTCTTCTTTTTAATTCACGAATTATTGGAGGTATTTCATTTTTAAAAAAACGATGCTTTTTCGGCCCACCCTTTACTTCACATTTTGATTTATTCTCGAAGATAAAGCACATAGACTGGCCAAAATTTCGGTTATGATAATCAATGAAAGAAAAAAAATAAGTAAATACATTTTGGAACGTAACTATGATTCAACCGGGATCTTTGTTGATTGTCCGATAATGCGTTATATTTACCTCTGTAGATTTTCTGTAAATGATTCCTAACAATTAAAAATAATTAGTTTTGAAATACAATTTTTATCAACGGCACAACTAATTGCTATATTGTAAAAATTATTTTCTTTATTTATTAAAGTCATTGCACTGTAGCGAATGGCACGGCAAAGGAGAATTAGTCCATAGATAGCTGATTATAGCAATTCGCCTGGGCTGCAATGACCGATAAACACTTTTTAATTAATGGTAGTACTTTAATTATTACTAATTGGGTTATAATTCAGGAATTACTGAGCTACTGTGGCTAATAATTGCTTGGGTATGTTTACATCGAGCTAGTTACGTTGATTTAAAAACAATTAAAACTGAAAATGATTGTTTCCATGGGCGTACCCATGGCAGCTGTGCCCCCCAGGGATTGAAAAAATTATTAATTTAATAAAATTTTTTTTTCCAAGCAAATACTAATTGTAATAACTAATAAAGCACTCTATAACAATGTAATAATTATAATAAAAATATAAATTTTTTTAAGGTTTTCAAACAGCCGCCATTTTTTAATCCCCATACCTACACTTGGCAGACTCATCAATTTTGACTATTAATTATACATAGTTTTCATTAAAGTAATCCAAAATTGAGATGAGATAACTGCCTTTTTTCTCCTCTTGGGCTCTTGTACTATGTAGCCTTTGGTGATTGTTAAATGATTTTCGACGGAAAGATAATTCTTTTATGCTAGCAAGTTCCTATAGCTTCTAAAACAAGTTAGTTTTTAAGGTCAGGAGTTGAATTCATCAACACACTTCTCACACTTTCGACTCCTACAGGATACTATACTCTGAGAATGTCTAAAAAGCATACACCTACCTTCTACAAAGTCATGTTCTTACATATATTTTTACATGTGCATATAGAAAAATATTCTGTTACACCAGTATTACAATTCAATGCGTTTTGACCCCCTCCGTATCGGGCATGTAAAGACACAACTGATAGTGAACCACCAGACATGGTTATGGACGATAATCACTTAAATGCATCATTAAGAGAACTGTCAGTGCATGAAGTACGATCGTCGGAGCGGAAATGAAGGATCTGAGGGGAGTGGAAGGCGTAATCAGTTGTCTACGTGGAAAATGAGAGTATACTAGAAACATGAAGACTAATTGTAAGAGAGGCAGCGACGTGTTCGAGCAACCCCAGCTCACTCCATATCAAGAGAACGGAATATAATAACAGTAGTGGAAGCAAGACCACTGGTCACTTCATTATAATACGAAGAACCGAAAACAAGTCTAGATGATATTTATTTAATGCCTTTCATGACTATCACAACAGTATAATTTTTCTTTTTAAATATTATGAAATGGGGTTGGGGATTTAGTCTCGAGCAAAAGACACTTCTAACAACTTACAACGTTATAACTATTGAAAGATAATGAGCACCTGGCGGTAAACCTCCATCTAGACGCCATGATGAAGGCCTGAAATTCTGGCCGAAATGTTGGCACTAATAAATAAGTTTTTATTTATTTGTATTATTCACTGACCGCACCCGCAATCATTATCTCCTCAAATATAACTACTGAGCAATTGTGAATAATAACGATGAAAAAAAAAAAATTAATTCTAAAGAAGTGAGAAAGAGAGAAAAAAAGGAAAGTTAACAACAAAAACAAATGACATTTATTGATTTAATTAAATAAATAACTGGCTGTGAATGAAAAAAATAAGCAATAATTTGAGATAAAGAAAGAGAGAAAAAATAAAACAAAATAGTAATTATTGCTGTAATAGAAATAGATGAATATAGAATTAATAACAGAATGTCCTGCAGCAACCACGATTTCACTCTTCTGGTTGAGGTTGAGTTTTTTATGAATTGTCTGTTGATTCAATTTGTAGTTCCCGATAAAATTGGCAACATCTTACAAGTCAAAGGGGATCCAATGCGATTTTAAGGACCTTGTTTTGAAACTTTTTTTTTTATGTAAATACCTGCTAGTACATTCAAAGAAAGGATTATTTATTCTGTGAACATAGTTAAAGCATACAAGGGTGTCTTTAATTTTAGAAGGTAAACCTTCTACATCAAAGATACGAAATGAATTAATTAATTTATTATTTGATTACTCCTAAAACTCTTGGATCCAAGAGCGCCCAAAATTAAAATTTGGCCCCGATTCCTAGTGGTACGTCCGATGGAATGCTAAATATATCAATATGTGGAAATAATTTTGGACGATAAATGCTTAAAAACAATAAAGGTTAAACATATTATATTATATTTACACAGTTCTTTAAAATTAAAATACTTAAATGCTATTTATATATTTAATTTCACTTTTTTGCGAGACCAAATGTAACTAATATCAACTTCCTGTAGCATGACGAGCTCCAGGATGCTGGTGCTATCTTAAGATTCCAAATAGATTTGGTTTAATATACCAGATGATTCATGTGGAATCCCTTTCTCTAGAGGAATCTCCACTAAAGCTGTTCCTAGGCTCTGTAACTTATCAGGTTCTTATTCTAAGCTGTCTGCCAAATAAAATAAGACATGTGCCATCTAAATTCTTCTCAGTGATGTCGACTTTATGTCAGGGCTTCGTGTTGACCATTTTAAAATCCGAATTTCGAATCGCTGGGTAGGACGGGAATACTTTCATAATGTTTCTGAGATGTCATATCCGTTCTATGATTCGAAATTATGCAGTTTGTATAACTTTTAGAGGGAAAGTTTGACTGAAAGACTTCATAAATCATCAGAATCGATTCCATTAAGTCATATATACACTTGACAGTATTCTAGCCGAAAGCTGTATACGGTAGTGGTAACTGCTCCGGGCATATTCACCAGGAACAGACGGCCAACAGTTGGTGAGTTTTGATTCTCAAGAGTGATCAAGTTGATACACTCCTGCCCATCCCTTCGAGAGCTGCTCGCTAAAGAAAAAGCGATTGCGTCCTTCTGAAAGCACACTTCAAGAACTCGCCGATGTTCACGTTCCTTTTTATAATTTTCTTTTTTGTTACTTCCAAAAATTGAGAAAACGAGTAAATAAATTAAAAAATTAAGTTTCATGAAATAAAATCGATATCATGGGATGTATAATTATCAAAAAACAAGGATAGAAAAAAAGAAAACAAATATAATTTATGCAGAGATAAGGAACGGTTTTGGTGTAGTGAGAACAAATTTTACAGAAAAATACACAATTTGGAAAATCAAGAAATATAATCACATAATATTTTACTAAGGGCACGATAGGGTGGAAAATAAATAAATAGAACACATAAATTATTTTAGTGCAATTTATGTTTCTATAACTTTCAGCAATTGGTGAAAAAAAGTCTGCTAAGTAATTAATTTTTTTTTAATACCTTTCTTATCTTCATTGAAAGCTTCTTATTATGGAGATTATCTTTTTTTCTATATATTTCTATTTGGTAACCTCGATTTCAAGGTCAATAAAATCGATAGTAACGACCGTTGTTGAAATATAAGTGTATCCATGAAAAAGAGTGGGTAAACGAAAGTAGTTAACGAAAATTTATTCTAAACCATATCTTTCCTGATCTTCAGCTTTTATCAAACTTCGAGCAAAATCGGATTAGCAGTGTTAGAAATGTAGGCGTGTCAAAGAAAATAAGTTTGCGCATCCATATAGAAAAATAGAGGACGGAATTTGCTAAAGTTTATTCTAGATCATGCCACACTAATCTCTAACATTCCTCCGAATTTGGACCACATTAGACAAGACATTTTCTTACTATAGATTTCTTACTATACCCGAGTGAAGCATGTTTCCATTTTACTAAATTAACAATTGGATCGCCTTTGCTCTAACACAAATTTAACTGGAGACAGACAAACACTGAACTCAATTTGTTCCTTGATGTATTAAACAACTCTAAAAATTCTAGTAATGAGCAAAAGACAATTTTCGATTTTTTTTTTTTTTTGATTTTTTATTCCTACATAACCATTTTTCTTTATTCCTACAAGAATGCAAATCTCTGGTTTCTATACTGAGGAAGGAAAATCAAAAATAGTATTCTCTTCTTATAAAATAGACATATAAAAAGGAAAAGAAAATGTGCATAATTAAAAAAAAAAATTAAAATATTTACAATAATTTGAGGTTGACACTTATTTTGAATAATGTTACGGTCGAAGTTAGGTAACTCTTAAAATAAATATACACATAATAAATAGTAATAATATAAATAGTTCTTCAGCGAAATAAAACTATTCAATAAAAATTGTCTTTAATTATAGATGAAATCGAAAACAAAATCTGTCACAATGTAAATTAAAAACATCTTTTGGTTAAAAAATTCAAGAAAAGTCGTAAACGAAGCTGATTTGTGCTTGTTAAATTATGTGAATAATCGTAATACTGCTGTGAATAACTCATGGGGATATATTAGAACGTGTATCTGAAAATAATATCTCTGGTCCAAATATACCCTATTTCACAATTTTATTTTGAATTTGTCCTTCAGATTCTTCAGTTAATGGTTTTGATGTTTCTTCTAATTTTATTATAATCAATTCAGTTGGAATGTTGAAAAAAAAAGTTAAGATTGAAATTAATCGGAAATAAGAATATGAGTCATTTAAGAATACGTCTATATAAATATTAATGTTAATAAGTAATATAAATAGTTTTAATAAAATGTCGTTTTTAAAGCACTGCAATTCAAATTCAAGATATAACGTAATGCGTAAATAAATAATAACATACTAATATATTGCTTTTTTTTTATTGTAATTTGTAAATTAAATTAAGCAAGTTTATTTTTAAAATAAGATTTATGCATATTATTAACAGTTTATGGGTAGCTCGTTGATAAGCCACTGTGCTAGAAACTTCAAGGACCTGGGTCTGAATCCGGCTATGGCAGATAATTATTTTCTGTTTCAATATTGCTGTGAGTCAGTCCTGTGAGTTCGGGAGCCCTCTGATGCCCAACCAGCCTCATAAAGTGGGCACCCTGAATCGTGTAAAATTATGATAGTTCAGCGTAATTTTGAGGTGATTTGTGGTCAGTCAAATCACCTCCATGCACAACCGTTGGTCTTGTAATAGTACTTTCTTACCTTTGTAAGTTAACAGTACTTTTACTGCACCCCTAAACCTTCATGGATCGTAGCAGTACAGATTTCATTTAATTTAATAGTTTTAGGTTGATTATTACTTTGCAAAGATTTTATTTATTGTTTCTCTTTTACTTATATAAAAATAATGTTTGCTAGAAAAATTTCATGATTATTTTTTTACTAAGGAAGTATAAAAATAAGTACTTCTTATATAAACATGAAAATCCATCAACCACTAATACTTAAGTATCTACAAAAAAAAATAAGTTCAAGCCTTTGAAGGAAATTGTTGTACAGGTTTATTATGTGCTATAAAATATTAAATAAACACCAAAATATGTGGCTAAAATGTTATTATATAAATTGAAACACTCCAAATATACTTTTTTTTTATAAATAATCGTTCATATTTTGAAAAAAAAAGAAATATTTAACAGTAATGTAAATTAAATGATGAAAATGATTCTTCTCAAAAATTATAAAATTTTAATTCATAGTAAATTTCTAAATTAATGTGAGAGAAAAAAAATGTTGATGCAAAATTTTAGTAAAATAGACAAATGTTATTCTCAGAGCATGGGGAATTTACTATACAATGTCTTTTATAAATTGTTTCTGTTCAATTTAAAGTAAAAAATGTTAAGGAAAGTAATCAAAACCTAAACTTATGATAGAATGAGGGCAAAAGAACGAATGGAGATTAAATTTTTCCTATAATTTATAAATAGACTCCATTCTTTTTTTTCTCAATGATATATCACTTTTTTTCCTTAAAAGTTTACTTTAT
>NW_027104890.1:734143-745063 GCF_000696795.3 Halyomorpha halys | reverse complement strand
AAAAAAAAAAAAAAGAAACTCTTACATATCACTATACTACAGAAATATTAATATGAATTTAATTGCATTTTAATGCAATGATTTGGAAAGATATTCGGAAAAGTGCTTACAAATATCGAGAAAATTTAACACATAATTAATACAATGACTTTGATTATCATGGTCAAGACCGACAGATTATGTCTCTTAAAATACATTTCCTTCATTAAGGCATCAAAAGTAGAGCGTTAAAATATTTTCTATGAAATTAGTCCGTGATTAAAATATATTTGACACTTTATACAATGTTTGCATGAGTAAAAATTCTTCATCTATAATAATAATATATATCTTATTAATCAAATGTTCAAAATATTATTATGTAAGTATTAAAATACATCACAAAGAGCCATGGTTAGATTTTGAAGGGGAATAAATAGCACCTGTGATGCAATACTTAATATAAACCTTTCCACGATGCTTTGCAGAATGCTATTGCTGCAAGTGAAGTGTTATTTGTTTATAAGAACCTGCTCAAACGATTCAAGGATAAGAGCTAATAACTTTTAAATTTATTGTATTATTAATATAAGGGAGTTATGAGTATAAGGGTTATTCTCAACAACTTCTTGTAGTACAAGAGCTGGAAAGAAAAAAAGGTAGTTATTTCACCCCAATTTTCGATTACTTTAATGAAAACTACGTATAATTACATAGTCAAAACTGATGAGTCTGCCAAGTATAAGTAGGGGGAATAAAAATGGCGGCTGTTTAAAACCTTAAAAACGGAGCTCTATGTCTCAAAAACTACCAACAACACTAGAAAATCTAAAAGAACATTATTTAAAGCAGAGTAAATTTTATTACACTGATTATTTCATTTATTACACTGATCTCCGTAGGGGTAATAGCTTTTATGATACTCATATATGAATATAAATTTGGCAAATGAAAATTTGTCCGACCAACTATAAATCAATTTTTTTAAGCAAATTTCATGAAAACTACTACTCCTACGAAAATAAACGTCATAGACTACTTTATAGCCCAATTAACTATCTTTAATTTGAGTGCTAATAGACATCCTTACGTCAAATGGTTTTTGAGGTATAGATTTTTAAATTCTATACTGATCTTTCAGTACGTTTCATACATTTTTATGAAATGTCACTTTTTAAAAAGCTATATCTCAAAACCTATTGAACGTAAATAGCTCTATTAGAGCTTACATTTTAGCTGATTTACTCTACTTTAAATGATGTTCTCTTAGATTTTCTATTGTTGTTAGTATTTTTAAAGATATAGAGCTCAATAAAAAATTAATTATTTTTAAAGTTTTGAAAGAGCCGCCATTTTTTATTCCCCCTACCTATACTTGGCAGATTCATCAATTTTGACTAGTATTTATACCTACTTTTCAATTAAGTAATCAAAAATGGTAGTGTACTATTGGGAGTAGGGGCCATTTTCCTTGAAATTTTGTTTAAGTTACCTCTCAATATTGAGTATATAAGCAATTTTTAGTATAAATTGATAAAATTGATTTTTTTTTTTTTGCAAAATTTTCACTATTTGAATCACGTTCTCAAATTTCTCAACTTTTCGGATTTTCAGATATAAACTAGCTAATAAAGCATATGTTAATATGGTATTCTAAAGCCTATAGACACATAACTTCATACATTGCCAACTAGTCGATCACCGAACATTGTCAACGGCCCAGAATTTTTTTTCCGCTAGCGAACAAGGAAGCCTAGCCCATGCCGCGAGCCTTTGCCAAGTTTAAAGATTCTTTTATAATTATATCATTTTAGTCAGAGAGGCAGCCACAGGCCGCTCCTGTACTCGACATTATAATCTCAGAGGAGACATCTTTGTTGCATGAATCCTTCCCTTACGTCACCCTGTCTCCTCTATCTTCCAGATAAATCATTCATGAATTTCCCCCGCTTTACGATTCGTCGTGGTTTCACCGTAGAACATTTAGAGATATCAGATTATGAAGGCAGCTCTTAGATGTTTATCTCTTTCCATAACAGTTAATTTCATCAGACACGGTTATATCTTTCAATTTTTTTTAATTACGTCGTAATAAAAAAAAAGTATTGTACTCAAGAATATATGATATTTCTTAAGAGTAGTCGTGAATTCACTACGTTACAAAGTCGAGTTGATGCTTGGAGTACAGCCACTGCTTGTGATTTTTATTTACAAATTTAAAGGTTATTAAAACAAATTTAAAAAAAAACAAACTGCGAAAACTCTCTACATAGAAGTTTGTTTTAGGAAAATGTCGGGCTTATATCTCACATTTATCATGGGTAGAATTATGGTTAAATTATAAATAAATATAAGAAATCAGGCTCAAGAAGTCTGGTCAACGACCTCATGAAATTATTATAAGACAATAGGAAAAAAAGAGCATTCCTTAGACACAGGGGTATTGGCAACATGTTGATTAAAAAAGATCAGTAAAAAAAAAATCCATGCATTATTTGCAAGTTAATGAAAGAAAGAAATTTATTTAAAATACAAATAAAAAAATTTAAATATGGGTATATTAATACAACTTCAAAGGTACAAAAACGTTTTTCTTTTAAGAAAATCTTTAATACTATATTAATACGCGTACAAAAATGGATTAAATCCTCAGTGATAAGTGTTTCCTTAAGTTTCGAGATCTGTAAACAAGTTCTATATTTATCGTAATTCTAAGTATCTTAATATTAAGTACCTCCTAGGAGGGGGGGGGCCTAGAATTACGAAAATTAAATCTGTACCGCTACATAACCCATGAAGGGTCAGGTGTGCAATACTTTGCAAGGAAGTACTATTACTAAACCAACGGTTGTATAAGGAGGTGATTTGGTCAGAATCACGCTCAATCGTCAGGTTTTTACTCAATTATACAAGAAGGCTCCCGAACCCATAGGGTTGACTCACAGCTACAGTGAAACAGAAAATAATTGTCTGTCACAGCCGGATTCCAATGCATGTTCTTGGAGTTAGTTACACAGTGCCTATCACTGAGCTACCAGCACACACACACATCCACACTTTTGTTATCAAAAGATGAAAGTTGTCCTCTTATCGAGAACCTCAAAAAAAATTAGGTAAATTTAATATTACATTATATTTTGATATGAAAATATCTTGAAGTTATTCTTTTTTAATTACTAATATAAAAAGCAAAAACACAATCATCACATCGAACGTTTATTTTTTATTACTTTATTTAATAAAACCCATTGAAGCATATACTCCTTTCGAATCCCGGGGTAATGGGGACAATTTGGGAAACACTCTCCTAGATGGTGAGGATAGAATAAGAAATTGATTACATTTTATAAGAAAATCAGTATTTTAGAATATTAAATAAGTAATCAGAATTCAATATATTCCATTGCATACATATTCCATTACATACGTATACATATTCCTTTGCATTATATAATTTCAATTTATTATTTTATTTCCTTAATTATGTTATTTTTACTTACTTATTCAATTACCTATATGTACGTTTTATTTTCCACTTCTTTCGACACTTTAATTTTATTAATTTATTCTGTACAATTATTTACTTTACGTCATGCCGTTTACATTTTTTTTGTATTCATTGGTTGGTTTATTTCTTGTTCTTTGTTCTTAGCCCTGGTGAAGGTTAGAAATTTTGGCCGAAATGTTGGCACGATTAAATAAGTAATTTCAACTTATTTGTATTATATTTTGACAGCACTCTCCAACCATCTTCTCTTCATATATATTAAAAATATCAAAAACAAAAAAGAGGTTCTAAATTTTTAAAGCCACCACAGTTCGATTTGAATCTCCTATCAATTCATTCGTTCTCCACATTCTTGGACTCAATGGAAAGAAGCGAGCCTCTTCTTCCTATTCACAAGTCATTATTTTTAAAGTCATTATAAAAAACAATTATTGCAGAATAAACATTAAATTAAGTTTAACACGTAGGAATACCTCGCTTAACGCAAAACTTGTAGTTTAAGAATGTTTACTAACCCTCGATTTTTACATTCTTAAACTATTTATAAAAATTTAAATCCAACCTTAAATTAATTCAAAACGCATACGCGATTGGTTTTAATCGAGGCGTACCTATGTGAAGAATTTAGTACCAATATTATCTACGAAAAACCTCAATTTTGTTCTTACAGGAACATTTTAAAATAATGCAATGGATTTTTATATTTATGGAGGGAATAAACTACTTCATTAGTAACGAGTCTGAGAATGCCGAAATCAAATAAAATGAAGACGAGAAGTAAACTTCAAAACAAATAAAAAAAATTGTGGCTCTGATAATTGTTAATACCCTATACTGATTTTTTTTCGGTGATATTTTCAACTCCAAGGTTTATT
Organism: Halyomorpha halys; assembly: GCF_000696795.3. Classification (NCBI taxonomy): domain Eukaryota; kingdom Metazoa; phylum Arthropoda; class Insecta; order Hemiptera; family Pentatomidae; genus Halyomorpha; species Halyomorpha halys. The sequence goes on along the minus strand of NW_027104890.1, from coordinate 740,701 downwards.
GGTATGCTTAATCATAACCAGTATACAGAATGTATGCGTTAGTGAAAATTTATTTGACCGAAACGCAATTATTTTTATTAGTATATTTACCTAGACCTACTCTAAGAAATCAAATAATTTTTTCCATGAACAATATTAATATTATTATTCAACTTATAAACTTAAGCAGCTTTAGGGTGTTTTATTTAATATGTTTAAAGCTTTTAGGGATCATAGGACGAAACTCTTGGGTAATAATTTTTTTTTATTACTCTTCTTGTTAGTGATGAGAAAAAATTAAAATATAAATGCATCGATGTTTGAATGCACAAAAAGTCAAACATAGATGTTGTCTATATATTGCTTTAAAAATCATTGATGTATGTTTGCCAACATACTTTTTAAAATAATCATTGTCATTGTATTCGTCTTTAATTCGCTGTAATATTCCTTAATTTGTAAAATATGTAAATATGTTTAATTGCATTTTAAGATATTTGTGCACATCCGGAGCCAATAACAGGAGAACTAAATAATGGCCGTTAAGTGAACAATAGAATTGCTGCTTAATTTTTCACATAATGCATTCGGATGCTAAAGGATTTGAAACATTTGCAGTCCAAAAATAAGTAAATCAAGCTAGAAATTGACCAATAATTCACAATCGTTAAAAAAAAATTGACCAACAAGAAAAAAATGTGACAACTATTTATTTAATTTTTTTTTTATATTTCTTTGTTTCATTCTCGTTCTCTCAAGAAATTTGTTCTCAGCCAAATTCAGAAAATGATATATATTTTTTTTAATATTGTTATTTATAGTCTAGACTGCATGAATCTAAAAATAAATCGATGTTTAGAAAACATCAAACTCAGTTTGCCACCCTTATTTATACTAATTCAGCTAACAACACCGTACAATAGTGGAAAAGAGAAGTATATATATGTGTGTGTATATATATTTATATATTAATTAAGGTTGAAGAATATTTTACCTAACCAATACTAAAATTAGGAAAAAGCATTGAGTGAATTCATAATTTTCTGCACAAGGTTGAACAACAGAACCGATACGCCGAACAAATTTTTTTGGCAGCCAATGCAGTGTACAGGGTCGTTTGTTTTAAAACGATTTTTGTCGTTACAGGAAACATATGAGTGCCAGATCCCGTAAACAAAAATATAACGATTGGTCCTTCCCATTTTTGCGACTGATTAAATTTTCAGTTTGAACTAAATGGTATAACAATGATCTATTCAGTTGAAAATTCTTGAAATACATAGGGATTATTGTTTTTAATTATGAACCTCGTAAAAATAAATTAGATCATAAACAGAATACTGAACTATTAAATTAATTAGGCAGTTCTGCTACTGAAAATGTTTATGAGTGATGCTCAACCAACAGTCAATTTTCAAGCCACTTGAATAAAATGGGTACTTTCATATTGGTTATAATATGGCCCGAGAAAAATTTGCTCTGGTAAATATGATGAATTAATTAATTCATATAATAAATTATATTACAGTGTTTTACTTATGTACTTCGTTAATTTTGATTACTATACCTGTCCCAGAGTGACATTTTTTAAAAATTCAAATACCTTCGGTTTCACTGTATTTTATAAATATTTTTTTTCTTTTCAGGTTTTAATAGAAAGTTTACAGGAATTATTACAATCAGTATTATTTCTTTTTTATAGTTTTAGAACAGGCTGTAGAATATTTCAAAATATTAATATGTAGGATATTTCAAAATATCAAATATATCGTCTTTAACAGCTCTGATGAAGCCCTGCAAACTGGGGCGAAACGTGGGACAATAAATAGTTGAAAACTATTTTATTCTTTTTTTACCGCAACCATGACCATCGTCTTCATATTTTCAAAATATATTTTGTTTACGCCAACTTCCAATTTTTTTTCTCAACACTGCTGGGGCACGTTGACCCCTAATTTTGACAGGTGTCCAATATTTTGAAATTATACTTCAGAATATAACAATATCCTAGATCACCTAAAAAATCTAGGAGACACATGGGGAACACCTGCTTTCTAGCTGCACTACTTTTTAGCTTGAATATATTCCAAACAATTGTTTTCACAATTTAAGGAATACAAATAAATTATTCAATAACTTAATATACAAATTTTAGAAAGAGTAAATATACTTATCCATAGTGAAAATTTCTGTTAGAATCTTTTCCTCATATTAACAATTTGGCACCCAAGCTCAAGATGATTATGATTAATCATCAATCATTAATCATTAATCAATTAATTTTTTTCCTAACTAACAGTAAGGATATACGGTTTACTGTGTAACTGTTATTTAATTTCTTAATATTTTATTTTTTAATTTTATTAATATTAATAATTAATTAATTTTTTAATATTTTATTTTTATTTTTCTTAATACTGTTATTTAAATTCTTAATAACTTGTAATATCACATTCAAAGTCTCGAGTTCGTATATAGCGAAATAATGTTGTTTGAATGATTTAATGTTAATTGTAGTGTTTTGTCAGAAGAGCCATTACTTAATATTAATTAAAAGAAGGAACATTTTCATGGAATGCACTTGCTCATAGATACCTAATAAAGATTTATTTTCAATATCTGATTGAAACAACGTGTGATTACAACTAATCACATAGTAGGTTGTTGACCCAAATCAAACAGATATGTCGTCATATCCTTTTTCGGTTATTTATTTATTTAAATTATTTATATTTCAACTGAATTTTATTTTATTAGAGTAATATTACCTAATATTTTCTTAAGTAACACGAGATGGACTGTTTTCTAAATATGATCGGCGAACTATGCTAATTTCACATTTTCCTGTAACGGTTGTACTCATAGACTAACGATAATATGGTATAATAACTTTAAATTTTCCATAATTAATAATTGTTCTAAAAGGAACGTTTCAACAAAAAATATAGCTATATTTATTGTCCATTATTATTTTATGAATTATATACTAGAGTATTACACAGACCGTGATGAAATTTATTTAATTTCAGTTTGCATGCATGATTGAATTCAAAACAGTTTATAAACTTTATTTTTGTTTATCAGTCTTTTATTCACGAATATGTATAAATAAAGTGAACTTGTCCTGTACATTATTATTAAAATTAAACAAGCTCCATTGTAGAATGAACTATATAAAATATTCTTTCAATTAGAATCCCCTTTCTTCCCTTCAACGTCACGCAAAACCTTCATTAATTCAAGTCTTCAATTAATTCATAAATAAAGAATTTTTTCACTCAATGTCCTTTTAATTTCGATTGATTACTTATTGTATTTCAATTTATTAAATAACTGAAAATTGTTTGAATATTGTTACCCCATAGCAAAAAACGGGCATCCAGCTCGCTACGCCACTGTTCTTTTGACATTAAATTGGTGAGATTTATAGTTGCTGGAACCGTATTTAGACTATGCTTTTTGGGTCCATTCAATAGTTAAAAATCAATTAATTATACTAGCCAGTATTTTGGAATTTCTACAACCCAGGTTCTAAAGAATACCTTATTATGGAAAATCAGACATTGGACCCTTAAGTTCAGTAACGGTAAAAAGTCAGGTTGTTCAGTTATTTTCTGTTGATTAGATTTGCCTAGACATTAAAATTTAAAATTTATGACCTGAACAGACGACCAGATGTTTAATTTATTCTAGAAAAACACTTACATATTCATTATTTTTTCATTCCATGATAAATATTTTTGAAACTAACTACCACATGAATCACTTTACTTGAATCTTTTTTAAAGTAGTTTAAATTTGCTAGAGTTGAACTCTAATAGATCCCTGCATGTTTTTTTCAAATTTTTCTCTACAGTTTTTTCAATTTTTATCAATTGATTATTTATTCATTTTGTGAAATATGATTACTCCACAGAAACATAAAAACAGGTTTAACGAAAAAGTATGTATATGTTTTTCATGCGTTTTGTAGTTCTAAGATAATGAGCTTGGAATGATATATTAAAAAAAAATATAAATGCTTTTTCATGAATAAAATAAACTTTTGATCGTCTGCCAAGGTCGCAAATTTAGATTTTTATTGTCAATCCAAACCGAAATAACGTATTAAAAAATCAGTACTTATGGAAATTTTTGATTCATTTAATTATTTTTTTCTTCTTTGTTTCTTGGACTGTTTCATTGACAACTCGATTCATTTTATTGCGTTTATTCAACTTTTTTTATTAATTAATTTGTGAAATATGATTACACCGGAGAAGCTTGAGAAAATTGTTTATAAAAAAAAAGTATGCATATTTTTTCTTGCAGTAGATAGTGTCCAAAATATTGAACTTGAAATGGAAAATCAAGTTTTTTTTTAATAAAATAAACATTCTGCCAAGGTCCAAATTTAAATTTTTAATGTAAATCCAAACCAAATTTTTTTTAAAAATCTGTGGACATTTTTCGTTTCTTTAATTTTCTTTTGTTGTCATGAATCGCTCTATTTGTTTTAGTTTTTTTTTCATTTAACTTTTATATTTAATTTTTGAGCACTTTTTTTTTTAACACATTGAGTGTGTGAAACATCTGATGTTATCATGTTGAAGCTTGAAATAAATGTTTAAAAAAACAAAACAATTTGCATAATGTTTTCTGTGCTGTTGGTAGTCCCTAAGATATTAAACTTGAATAAAAAATTAAGGATTTAACTTGAATAAAAAATCAAAAAAAAAAATAAGGATTTAATTTGAATAAAATAAACTTCGAATCGTCAGCCAATGTTGCAAATTTAGATTTTTAACGTCAATTTAAATCCAAACAACATACAACAAAACATCAAAACCCGACATTTTTAGTTGTTTTTTTTTTAATTGTTTCGTAGACCACTTCATTTATTTTTGTTCATTTTCTTTAAATTTATAATTTATTTATATATACTTTTTTACAGTAGATGAAATTTTTGCTCACTGTGATGTATGTAATTTTTTTTTTTTGCATGATTTGAAGAAAGTTCCTATAATATTTTTTCGCAATAAAAGACCGATAATAAGAACTACTCACTGTGGTAGTTCTTGAGAGAACTGATGAACTCGCTGACTGGTAGAGTGTCCGGCCTCCAAGCCCTGGGCGGCGCCACCTCCATCGCTGCACTGCTCTATCTGTTTGCCGCTCTTACCACCTCTCCTCACTCGGGGCAATATTTTTATTTCGCCCACCACTACCATGACCTCATACACGATGAGTCCATCAACACTGCCGTGAGGGAGGTAGATAAACTTCGATATCCTTAAAAGAAACTATGTGCTCACTGGGGGGCGTATCCAGAAGTAGTTTTTTGTGGAGATGGGAGACCATAACAAGATACTAGAATTTGGTTGCCCATAGAGCAGGCGGAGATTAAGACATGATTTTCTTTGGCTTTTGATGATTGTACATATTCCCTAGAGGAGGCAAACATTTTGTTATACAGGGCGCTTCGGAGTTAAATGTCCAAACTGAAAGTACGAATTAAGTATCTCTAACAATAAAAAAATCTTACACAGCAACAGCAACGGCACTGAATATGTTTATATCACGCTCTCCATGACACCATTGGATTATTTTATTCGGGTGGCATTAAACAAAAATTCGGTGTAAGATCAGACAATATTTTTTATTTTTTACGAATAAAGATTATTGAAACTTGCAAAACAATGCCACATACTCAGCTGTCATGGAAAAAAGATGCCAAAACTGTCTTAATGCTCGGTGAAGTGAAGGTAACCACTTTAAACAAAGTTCGATATGAACGTTAATATTTAAAAACTTAATGATCTTTCACTGGAAGAGTCTCTGGAATTAAACTGGATTTGGAGAATGACACTATTCTTCCTTTTTTCAACTGCAATAATTTATTTCATATAATCAGCAACAACGTTTCGGGAAATATCCCCCATCTTCAGGTTTCTATAAAACCAAATTCAACAAAAACCCATAACATGCGCTTACAACACTACTAATATATCATATATACTTCAAAACTATTTATCTGATAAAAATATCCTATGTATAACATATAATTATCTCCCATATTGTCATTATTGCTAATATTTAATAATATTGTTGTCATTTAATGAATAAAAACTGTTTTACTGTTAACGTCATACATTTTTAGGAGACTAATTTTACCTTCCTGAAAATTATCTTCCATTATGATAACAACCATATAGACTACAAAAACTTATATCCAACCTCTATTACCACAAAGATGAACAATTAAACTAAAATTAACAATTTTTCAAAAACCATTTCTTTCTCTTTATTATATAAAACTATTTTGTTATTATAATTATTCTCCTAAAAATGTATGACTATTAACATTAAATTAGTTTTTATTCATTAAATAACAATAACATTATTAAATATTAGCAATAATGACAATATAGGAGATAATTATATTGGAAGATTATTGATTGACCGTGTGTAAAGATGAAAGGAATATGGTCCGGGAGCGGTCAAAAAAACTCAAATAGTAGAATTATACTATTTTAATGAGCCAACGTGTCGCCCCACGTTGCAGGGCTTCTTCAGGGCTAAATGTTTGTATCTTTTTTA
>NW_027104890.1:729748-734003 GCF_000696795.3 Halyomorpha halys | reverse complement strand
ATATAGGATATTTTTATCAGGTAAATAGTTTATAAATAGTTTTGAAGTATATATCATATATTAGTAGTGTTGTAAGCGCATGTTATGGGTTTTTGTTGAATTTGGTTTTATAGAAACCTGAAGATGGGGGATATTTCCCGAAACGTTGTTGCTGATTATATGAAATGAATTATTGCAGTCTAAAAAGGAAGAATAGTGTCATTCACCAAATTCAGTTAATATTTATGTTTTATTAAAAGTCGGAATATAGTCAGTATGTATAGTCGTAACACATGTTAATTTATTTATTATAGCCAAAATAATTTGTGATAATGAGAATATTAAGCATATGGGAATTTTTTTCTTATTTTGATTTGGTCTATATTTTCAGTTAAGACACTTAAGCCTGAAAGACCTTAAATATATTTATTTGACCTAATGTGAATTAGAGAGATATGCGGTCAAGAAAAACAAAAATAGTTTTCAACTATTTATGGATGATATACGTTTCGACCTACTCAGCAGGTCTTTATCTGGGCTTAAATAAAAAATAACTAAGTAAAGCTAATATAAGTGTATCAAATGACAATGTAAATAAAACGATTAAGGTGGCGATGTATAAAGATATTCATATAAAGAAATTAACGTAAAACATAAATAGTAAGCAAATTAAAGATGAATATTAAAAAAAATTGTACTAACATAGTGATGAGTAATGAACTGATAAAAAAGAATATATATTCTCAAACTGATCTATCGACTATCATTAATTAACTAAGAAGATATATTAACTGACATAGTAATTATGAACTGATAAAGTAATAACATTTATCATGTAATGTATAAAAATACTTGATTGTTCGTATTATATGTGCTACCAAACCGTTCATCATGATGGAGCTTTTTGTTAATATTTAGGATTTTTCCAGAAGGTTATAAGGTATTCTCATCCCTCCAGTAAAAAATTGATTAACAAAAATGATTATTTTTATAGTATAAGTTTACATTTTCTTCATGTTATTATATGTAAATCGCTTTGTCTATTTTTGAACAATAAGAAAAATATATTACTGATTCTATTAAATGATTTTTTATTCACTGAAAATTTAAAAAAAAAAAAAACATAATGAGGCTTAATGCAAAATAGGTCAACAAATTTTTGTTTAGGAATAAACAAATCATATTCGTTTTTGGTGTCGCCTGAAACCCTTAAATACCATTTTGAAAGAAATTAAAGATTATAATTTTTTCACTATTTATTTGGAGGAATTTTTTTTTTCTCTCAGTGTCCATTGTTGGTATAATCGTTCCTAACCCCTTTACTTGTAATATGATTCCTGCGTTAATACAAATGTTAGAAAGCTGAATGTTGGCTCCTTTTACCTTATTTTATTTTATTAACACGTTAAGGTAACGCCAAAACTTACTACCTCATTGTATAAGAATTAGGGACCAAAATCCACAAACATATAGTGTAGATGGTGCTGTTGGTCTAAGTGTGAACCTCAGTCCTTTGTCAATGATAACAGTTGCGGCAAGAATGTACTGGTATTAATTCTTTGATTGTCTAAGTGTTGGTATCATTGTTAGTCCTAAGTTAAAGAAATGCGAACTTCACTGTTGGTTGAAAAAGTCTATCCATCTAGTCATAAGTATCATATATTTTTGTGGTAACATCACTCATGCTCTAAGTACTGTGCCTATATGAAATCATAGTGAAACATAATATTTTATTTCAGACCTATTGCATTTTTCTGCACAGAAGTGGTTAAGTAGCTATAAAAAAAAATCTCTGCATTTTTAATCCATCACTTTCAAATGACAGAGATATAATTAATAAAAGGGGAAAATAAGCAGTAAAATTGAATTTATTTAAAACACATTCTGAAAATGGATATATTTTAATTGCTTACCTTTCCTAATGCTTAAGTCCTAGTTAAAAGAATTTAACAGGAAAATACACTTTAAAGTTTTCAAAACGCACTTTAAACAACATGTTATAATTTTAAAACATTTACTTGGAGATACCTCCCATTCCCCTCAAGTTGGATGTGGAGGTAGTCTGCACATGTTTCATTTTCTGGCTTGATAGTTAGCAGACTTCTGCGGGTTAAAAACCACTGGTTTACACTAAGGGCCGGTTGCACCATTATAGTTTAAACTACGATTAGTGAAATCCCTTGTAAAATTAATACTTTATTTTAAATGTGATTTCACTAATCGTAGTTTAAACTGGAATGGCGAAACCGGCCCTAAGGAATTTAGACAAATTAGAACCAAAATAAGAGAACCTCTTATATTCTCAACATGCGTTAATGCATCAGAGAAAATAAATATACAGCTAAAATAGAAGCGATATAAGCAATTTAAATATTAAAACGAAAATGCTGGTTGATTGTATTTCAAAATAAATTATTGCGCTAAAGTAAAGCGATTTTAAAAGAGGTTAAAACATACTTGTACATGATTTTATGTCTTGTAGCTCTTACATTTCTATTCCGCATGCAATTCTATAGCTTTTAAATTAAAAAATCAGTTGCGATAGTTCAGGGATACAAACACACCGTTGTTTTTTTTTCTAACGGAAGTTCCATCCGACTGATATGTTCGGGCCTACTCCTGAAATGGGTCAACTTAAAAAACAATTGAATAATATAGGATGCCTAAAAACTGCAAACTGCGTTATCTGTCCTTACTTCGTATCGGTCGGTTGGACAAGAAATTAAAAAAAAGTTACATTGCGTGGTAATAACAATTGTAAAAAGAGGCAACCGCTTCTCGCAGTAGAAATCCTTTTATTTCCAAAACTGAGCAACAGTTACTAATATGTTTGAAATTTCTACTATGTGTAGTGAGGTCGGGTAGCACATAAAACCGTTTGAAGGGAGCCGAGGACGCTCTAAATTGATTTTCTAGTATTCATTGGGAAAATGAATTTATGATTTAAAAATAAAGTGTTAAAATATATCAAAGACATGACAGACATAGTCTCATGACAAAGGCTCAGCTAAACAGAAGACGGTCTGTCGCGGCGGTAAGCGATAATGTGACGCCATTCAGAACGTGCGGTTCTAGTGCGGTCGGTCCAGTCGTTAGTGATCCTTTACTGTCCAATATTCAAACCTTATGGGTCGTAAGTAACTTCTCACGTGACAACAGTACTTTGTCGCTGCGGTCGTAGGTCACGTGGGATGCACGGTACAGAAATTCTAAAAATCCATAAAATAAAATCATTGTAGGACTCAATTTCTTATCTTAATCTCCTCGGCCGGTCAAGAAAACTCAAATTATGATGATGGATTTTTATAAGAAACTAGATTTGAAAACGATTTTGTTTTACACATATTTTCGATTTTCCGCTCAAATCGTCTAAAATATATCATAAAAGATCTGTATATGAATTTCTCTTAAAATCTGATTTACTCTTAAAATACGTAAAAAAAAAAAAAAAAAAAAAAAAGCTCCATTGAGAATTCCATTGTTAGATGCGCAAGAGAAGAATTCTCACAAGAATGAAATACTTCATAAAATACCCTAATGTATTAACAATACTATCAAATGAAAGACCAAAATCAAAAAAAATATCGAGGTTATGATAAAACGTGACTTTACTAAACCACATCAAGTAGTATGTCATTGGCACTCCCTTTATGACTACAATATAATTATTTAAAACTTTCAAACAAAACAAATTCGTAATGCTCTCAATACAACAATATTTTTATCGTCCGATTTTTCTTTTCAGTTTGAATATAATATTGAAATAGGAACATTTCATATTAAATAACTGAATGTAGTTTTAAAAATTAATTAAAAAAAAAAACAAGTTATATAATTTAAGAAATGATAATTGAGTTAAGTTAATTGGGTCATCAAATTTACATGATAAGTCGCTCCGAAAACAACAGCATGATTTTTACCAAAACATTTGATCCAGCAAAATTAAAAAAACTTGTAGATGAGAACGCCATAAAATAAGTTATGCTGTAAGATAGAAAGTATTTGAGACCTATATCTATGAAAAAATACGGATAATGCCTATATGTTGTAAGAGTAAAAAACAATTGTTTGAACAGATTAGAATAAGTATGCTGTGCAGATAGCAACCCAATGAAATTGGGCACAACTTTGTTGTTTTTGAAAAATGTTTTTCTCTCTAACTTATTGAAATATTTAATTTAAAATCTAATTTAAGAAACTACAAAACTCTGGAATGAAATTTGTAACGTATAAGGCTTAGGAATTATTGTAAATTAAGCCATACAAAAAAATACAA
>NW_027104890.1:706149-729698 GCF_000696795.3 Halyomorpha halys | reverse complement strand
TATATATCATTCATCCACTGTAAAGACACAGGAATTCTAAATATTATTTTTTAATGCGTTTTTTAGTGTGCCGAATACCTGAAACTAAACATTATAGTCACATGTTTCCAAATTATGTCTCTCCGTTCCACAACTTTGTTTAGTGTTTACAAGAGCATTAGGAGAGCTACGAAAAAATTCGAGTAAATTAATCAATAATTTATTAATAAATGCTATACAAGAATGGTGTCCCGGTTTTTCTGGCCTCGAGCATAAACCCAAGACAGCCAAAGGGCAGTCTATGATTGGTCCATCAAATACCCATAAACTTGAATAAAGGGAAATTAACAGAGCTCATATTCAATCATTAGATCAATAATGGAGATGAAAATAAAGTTTTAAAGATCTGAAATTTTTAGTATTCAACTTTTGAAATTGTAGAGAAATTTTTAATAATAAATAAACATTATTTACAATAACTAATTTCCTGTTTCACATGATCGCTGATACCCATCCTTACAATCAGTCAATATTAGATATCAATATGGAAAATTATTTTACAGTAGTTCTATGTACATTTCTATTTCTATGAATTCATTTCTACTAACGTTAGGAAAAATATAATTAAAAGTATTCTCTTTTAGGAAAATTAAGTTTTAAATTATTTTTTTGACTTAAAAGATCTAGATTTTATACTTGAATCTTCTAATTAAAAAAAAAATTGAAAAGTGGTAATTTACGTAGAAGGAAAGAATCTTTAATAGTATTTTTCATAAAGTTAATGGAAATGTACTAAGCACTGCTGTGGACTAAGCAACCGATATATAAAAATTATATTTTATATATCTTCCAAAATATTACATGACTGCAATAAGAAACATTTTAAGAAAAAACCGACGAGGGGAGAAAATATAGATTTAATGATGCTTTGCTATTCTACAAGGTATTGTAGAGACACTAGATGAGAGTTAAATTTATGGAAATCTGACAAATGTAAGTAGTGGCAATATTTATTTATTTTTATTTTTCTAATCTTGTTGTGGGTTATTTATTATTGGGAACAATCCGAAGAGAAGATGTGTATGAAGCTTATCAAAGGCATATGAGAATCTCGTTACTTTAGACTTGAGAAGCTAATGAAGATATAAACAGAATGAATAAAGTCCGAGACAGACAAAAACCCGGTGGAGACCAGGAGGAATAGAAAGGCTATTGGATGTCGTCTGGATTTTTATTTTAAAATTGAATGGAGAATTATTGCATGTAAAGTAAATTTATCAGCTTTTAGAAAATCTTATTTTACACACAATTATTGGAACATTCCCTGCAGATAATTTAATTTTTTATTGAAACCTTTTGTGATCAACGCCTATTTGACAGGGAACAATTTATATTTTGAGATAAACTGAATAAATTTTAGATGTGGAATTTTAATAAGTAAAAAAAACCTTTACTTGAGAGAAGCAGATTTTATTATATAGAATTTATTTTTATATTGGAGTTCAGTCATGACCACATGTCCTTGAATCAAAGCACAAAAGGGGTCAGATTAATGGTCATACAAAAATTAAGAAGCTGAGGTCGAGTTGGAATGTTTCGGTTTGCAGTGATAGCCTCTACAGCCGATCCTCAAACCGCACGTTTCTCAACGTGCTTTACCTTGCACCACAAAATATGAAGCACCTTGAGTGATGTTATAGGCTCAATATATCATGTTTTTCTTTATACTAACAAATGTTCTTTAGTAAACATTGTTCAAAATTATTTTAACTTCAACTTATCATATGCAAAAACTACTTACCTAAAAAAAGGTCTGCAAAATACAAAAGTCAGTAGAACGCCCTCACTATATATATCCTGTTTTATTCCCCCCCCCCCCTATAACCCTATATTTGCATATCCGAAAATTACATTTCTCAAAAGTAACCTATACTTCAAGGCTAATAATTTGGCGTTTAAATAAATAACACCCGTTTTTGAAATGCAGCTGTATCCAGGAAATTACTTTTTCCAAACGTAAGCTTTATGGAGGATTAAATTTAATATAATTAATACTGGACCCTAGCTACAGTAATTCCCAACTTTCCTAAATATAGGTGTGTAAAATTTTTTATTCATTAGATGTCAATTATTTATTTTATTTAATCCATAAATGTCATTGATTTTGTGATTAACGTTTCTTTTTTTATCTTCTAAAGAATTATTATTTTTATCTCAATTTTTTTCTTTCTTATAACATTGTTTATAGTTAGAAGTGTCTTTTGTACGAAACTATACCCCTCATAATCAATTAAAAAAAAATAATAGTAACCATTTTTTTAATTGTTTTATTTAATACCAGATCGACCTGGTGGGCCTTACATGGTTAATACATGAGATACATTTTATTTTTTAACAATTGAATATGGGAGGTATAGTATCATACAAAAGACATCCCTAACTACTTACAATGCTATAAATAAAAAAATGTGAAGATAAAATAAATATATTCAAATAATAATTCTTAATAAAAGATAAAAGTAAATTTAATAACAAAAATAATGACATTTATGGATTTAACAAAATAAATAATTGGCTGCTCATTGGAAAAAAAAAGAAATTAAATTTAAGAAAAAGATGAAGAGAAAAAAAGAAATTAAAATAAAATGAAATTTTAGAGTGACAATAACAGAACAGATAAATACAGAACTTAAAACAGAATGTCCTGCAGCAGCCTGGGCTTCAGTCTTCGGGTTGTGGTTGGGTCTCCCAAGTTGTAGGTCACTGCTCCTTTAACTGTCGGTAAATGGAGTGGAACTTTATTAGCAGCAACTGGCTGTTTCTCACAAAGCAAGAAGCATCCACTGCAATTCTCACGACTTTATTTTGAAAAGATTGTATTGTTTTCCTTTTCGTAAAGGATGCCACTCCCCAGACATCACAGCTATACATCAGCAGTGGCCTGAGAATTGTTTTAAAAATAAGAATAGCTTTTTCTGGTTTTAATTTGAGTTTTTTATTTAGGATAGAATATAGCATTGCTAACCTTGCGTGGGTTTAAGTTAGTTTGATGTTGATATGGTGGTTCCAGGTAAGGGGGCGATCGAGGTGAATTCCCAAGTATCTTACTGTTTCACAGGCAGGATTCCATTTTACATTTTTACTTTGGAGGATCAGTTCTGATGGGTCTAGTGGGTATCTGAGAGTAAAAACTTATGAAGTACAAATGTATTTGTTTTATTACGATGTAAGGCTCACCAGGCCGATCTGGTATCAAGCAAAAATTAAAAATAGGTTTGTAAAAGAAAACACGTATGCACATGCGTAAGTAAACGAAGATAATGATAGTTATAATGATAGATAAAATATATATTATAATATTCCGTCATCGACCCTCAAGATCCCAAAATATTTCGCCCTAATCTAGTTAATTGGTCGATCGATTACGCCAAATTTGACTACAAATAGACACGAAAACAAATTTTTTACGCAGTGTATAAAATTTAAAATATATTTGATTCTGATTAACAATTTTTTTCTTGCATGAATACAGTTCTACCGTTTTGCTTATAAAAATATTGGGTTGTATCAACAAAGCATCATAAAATGTGATCAACTCTCTTGAAGTAAGTAGAATCTTTTTTAAAAAATGAGATAGAACGCAATGCCATACAGTTATTAAAAAACTCCCATCACAGGAAACAAGAAACAAAACAAAAACATCATTTTGACTGAAACATAACAATTAGGATTAGACATTTAAGAGGAAAGGTTCAAGTTAACTCTTAAAATATATCATCTATAGACTATACATATAAAATTATACTATATTTCATTTACCTATCATTTAAAAAACATAATTTTATAGATCGGACGTTTTATTTAGCCTTAATCAGTTGCCATAGTGAAACTTATGTTTGATGTTAATATGCTACTTCCAATCACATGAATTCAGATGTATTTGAAAAAAATTTAGGTTGAAAAAAAAAATATTTTGAAAACAAAACCGAAAGGAGGACAAACATATTTTTATATCATCCGTAAATAACAGATTGGTAATCAGCCAGCCTGAAGCTGGAACAGCTCAAATATAAGAGCTACGATAATGAGAACGAATGGTCATGGGAAACAAATAGTAAATCAGCACAGAGGATAAACACATCCCTTGGGCAACATTCAGCAGTCTAAGTTATGTCAAAACTTTCAGGTTTCAACTCTTACTTATTTCGTTACACCTTTAAAAGATGGTAATATCTTCCAATCAATGAAAAAGAAAAGAAGTTATAAATATAGAAAAATCTTTTATTTTATTTTTTATATTTCTCATTATATTTATATCGGGAAAAGTTAATATTTAGTCTTTAATAAAGTAAACAACTGTTAAAAGGAAATAAGCGTTAAAAAATAATACATACTTAACTAGCAATTCATCCCTAGCAATACGTTGTATTATTGCTGCAGTAAATATATATAAAGTTACAATTCATTATTAATTATTTTCTTATTTGTTAAAAAAAAAACAGCAAAAACTTAATTGGAATCAATGTTATATAATAACAAAGTGAACGAACTAACATTATGAAATCACTCACTTATTTCAGTTCCTTGTTCTTTCATATTTTTTTCTTTCCAGACTTTCTCACGATAAGCACAACACAGACAAAAACTTAAAACAAAACTGAAGACAACAAGTTTTGACCGCTTGTTTCCACGCTCGCCAATGAACGAGTGATATCGTCCAAGTGGACTATAGCCAGTGATAGCCCATTCTGTACGTGAGTTAGGAGTCACAATTATCAGTGATTTTATAGTCAATGGCTAATAAAAACTATTGACCTAAATAAAGTAAGATTATAAACACTGGCCTAATTATAATATTTTACTAAAACTACATTGCCATGAAGAACAAATTTAATATTATAATAAAACCTTCGAATTCCTCTCGTATTCAATCCTTACAATCCAAAATCCTTCGTAAACGCTCCTTACGTTTTCACAAATAAAATCATACATAAAGACCTTTATGTTCCCTATGTAACCGATCTAGCCCGAACCAGATATCACTCCTTCCATTATAAACTCTCTAACCACTCAAACCCCCTAGTTTCAAACCTTGCATCCTCTTCCATTCCTGACAATCCTCCGAGGCGCTTGAAAAGAAGATGGGCACGAGACCAGCTAATGTAAAATATCATTAGAATGTTACCAATGGGTAGTTGCTCTACACACCTGTAACACTCCAATTTAACTTAGATCAGATTTACTAAATGTATTATAATGTACAGTTGTAAATAGCAATAAATAAATATTTCAAAAAAAAAAAATTATAATATTAGGTTAATTAGGACATGTTAAATACAAGATCTAAATCCACCTACTTTGGTAGTCCTTACCCATATCCGTTCGTAAAGATTCCTCCTTAACATTATTTAAACATTAATTCCATCTCCTCCATTATCAATCTTCCGAATTCTTGAACATAAAAAATACCTTTTTATATCCTTTCATTTAATCTCATATTTTTATTTTATTTATAATTGCTGCGTACAACAAGCGCGAACTGAGCCTTCTTCTCTTTATCAAGAATACTGAAATCCTGAAAAATCTCTAAAAAAAAACAAAAAAAAAAACTGAAGCTAAGGATGTACAATGTCAAGAAAAAGATAATGATGATCTCTGATATACGGCTGCGAGACCTGGATTCTAATAGGGACCTTTGAATGGATATCTAGAGATTTGAACGGAAAGTTACATTAATTAAAAATAAAATTACAGGAGCTATCTGAGATCAGAGCCTTAACACATGGATAAGAAGAATTAACAGTGAACTACCTGAAGATACTGGTCAGTTAATATCTGATGATATCAAGGAAGGAGGTTAATGTTGGCAGGGCATGTGCCTCGAAACAATCCATGCCATTTCATGGACGCCTTTACAAAACAATGAATGCCAGTACTGTTGATAAGAGACCACATGAGAGGCCAAAAACCAAATGGATAGAGAGAATCAACAAAGATACGGAAGAGCTGCATGCAGCAAAATGGAACGCAGTAGCCCCAGACAAGCAGGCGTGGAGAATGCTGATGTCGATCCATCGGGTGGCCAATGATCTGTAAGGTCGGTAGACCCAACCGTAATAAAAATTATAATTGTTTAATTTAACTTTACATGATGTAGACAAACGCTACTCATATCGTCCGCACTGTGATTCTTTGGGAACTAAATATCCAAAAATAAAGATGGATTTTTCATTTCATTTCAAGGGTTTCAGCTATTGTGCTATGCATTTGATTTACGAACACTGACAATGAAACTAATTTTTAAGTTAGTTACATAATCAATTCATGGAGTCATCTCAGCTAAAGCAATAAATAATAAAAAAAAAATCAACTAACTACTCTTGCCCTACAGTATCCACACTTCACTTATTCCAGTTGAACATATCTAATTAATTAAAAAAATACTCATTCATTTCAGAATGAGCTTTCGGACCAAACCATCGAATTCCACTTGTAACCAATCCTCTATTCGTATTACTTTTTCAAAAATAAAATAATCCAGAATGACCTCATGTTCACTATGTTGTCGATTTGGCCAGTGTCAGATTTCAATCCTTGCATGATGAACTAACTAATCAGCCTATTTGTTTCTTAAGTTGCTTCCTCTTCGATTACTGATTCCTCCCAGGGCCCTCTTTCATAATAAAGTACAAACTAATACTATTAGTCTTGTAGATTAAACTTAATACAATTACATTGAATTGTACAATAGTAACTTGTACTTTAGTTCTCCTGTAATATCACTAATAGTCCTCCGTATTATGAAAAAAAAAGTATTAGTGTAATTAACACCTTGTTTCTATACTTTTATTTTGAACTAATACTATTAGCTTTCATTATGAAAGCTTACAGTATTAGTCAGTATTAAACAGGGTCCAGGTGTCAGAAAACAAGATGGCCCCAGGCCTTCTAATAATTAACACCACATTTACTAGTTGTATTTTTAGTTAATATAGTAGTGAATTCCGATAAATATATTTTTTTTAATAAAACATTTTCACGATACAGCATACAGCCCGAACCTGATATTATTCCTTCCATAATAAACTCCCTAACCACCCAAACCCACTAGTTTTTAACCTTGCTTCCTCTTCCATTCCTGGCAATCCTCCGAGGCGACTGAAAAGAAGATGGCCTCGTGACCTTATATTGTAAAATGTTTTTAGAGTTCTACTACTGGGTAGTTTCTCTACATGCTGTATCATATCATTATGATCTTACTTCAAATTTTCTTGTTGTACTTTTTATACAGTTGTAAATATCAATAAATAAATAAATAAACGATCAGACTATGTAACGCAGAAAAGGCCACCATCTCTCCTCCACTAGCAGCTATAATATGCTACAAATATATTTTTATTTTCAACTTTAACTAATCTATATTCATTGTCATTATTTTCTTAAATTGCAAGATGTTGATTGGTTTCCTTTTCGTGTAAGCGGCTTAGTTAAGAAACTACTTGAAATTGAAAAATAAAAATAAATAAAATATACTTGAACAGCTTTATAATATTAAGTGAGTAAAATATTTGAGGTGAAGATGTATCACTATCCTTTATTTCAATTTTTTATTTTTTTTTTCAGTTGTTAAAATTAAAATGTGATTAGAAAAAATATAATCAAATATAATTCTTATTAAGTGGTCGTCCTGGGAATTTATTACAGCTGACAGAAAAGATTGTTTCCAATCGCAATTCTTAAACTGTATCCTTGAACCTATGCATACTATAAGGATTTATTTATAGAAATATATTTTAAAAAAGGACTATTTATTTTCTTCATAATGGTAAACTGTAACAAAGGCAACGATATTTACTTGAAACAATCCTCAATATAGTTCGTAACCCGTGTCCAAAGGCCTTCATTTTCGTAATTGTTTACTTTAACATTAAAGATTAATTTAAATCAATTTACGAACGGATTCTATCAATGTTTGAAATCTTAATTTTTCACTTCTGAATACTTTTGAACATGTATTATTCTGTAAAGAATTTTAGGAATTTTCATGTTTATTTTTAATAAAAAGGTTTTTAAAAACAAAATTAAATTAAAGATAAAAAATGTTAGAGTTTAGGGAGGATGGACATCTATCCTAAACCATCCCGTAATGATATTCGAAATATCCAACAAAGGGTTCCCAAACAAAAAGTTCTCCTTCGTTCTAATGGTGTATTAGCAACATTAGCGCGAAAACTGACATTAATATAGCCTTATAAGTAAAAAAAAAACAAAATGCGTTCACAAAATTAGGTTTAAATTACTAAAAATTAAACATTTTGTCTGGCATACAAAATTGGAAGCTAAAGGTTTTTTGATAAACATTAAAAAATAATGTTCAAACGGTGTGTTGAACAAGGTTCGGAAAGTTTTGTAAATTTCACGCCGTTTTCCAATTTCACGGGTTCATTAAATATTTTTCGATTTAACTATCTTAAGTCTCCTCTTCCCGTTTTAATTAATTTTTTTAAAAGTGAGATAGAACCGTCACTAAAAATGGGTTTTAATGGGGCGGGTTTGCGAGAAAGGATTGCCTTCTAATATGTTTTTTGTGTTATTATCTCTTCTTGTCAGTTCGTGACGTATCGAACAGCGACCTACATATTCGCTATAAGTATCTGTTCCAAATTTGAGTAAGGCTAACACGGAGGGCGGGAGTGGTGGGTTTTACGCCGTTTTCCAATTTTTGATCCTTTTTAAATATCGCTCGATTTAACTATCATAAGTTTCCTTTTCCCGTTTTAAGTAAATTTTTTAAAAGTGACATAGGTTAATTTAAAATTTTAACAAAGGGTCCGCCCGAACCTATGGGAACCCACTGGAGACACATTATATAACGTATATAACATTTTAAATAAGCACTTTAGTAACTACATACAAAAAGGTTCTGCCATGAATCATCAAATTTCAAAAATATAACAGCTAAATCAGAAGTTGTAATATGTTGAGGATAATTCAGGTAAGATAAAAAAGGAAAGAAAGATAAAAACAAATAATTTATTGTTGCTTATTGAAAACAAAATAAACAATAATTTTTTTTTTTTAATTTGGATTAATACAGTCAAATTCATGACTAAATCAAAATATTCTTATTTAATAATCTTGAATACCATGATCATTAGTTATATCTAAGGTATTTAATGAGAGATTGCCTTCCCGTATGAGCTATAACATAAAAATCGAATAGGTACTAAACCTATTAATATCTTATTGCCACCAATAAAACCGAACTTTTCAACTCCTTTCTCAGCCTCTTGTCTAGGGACATTTTCTGCGGATTTCACTCTTGCCGCCTAAACGTAATCGATTTTCCACAGGTGTTACACAAAGAGGAATTTCGTAACCTTATCCACTAGTGACCCCGTTCGGTCCGGAGTAGCGTAGAGCGTTCATGGACCATCCTTTTTATTAATGCTAGCGCTAATTAATAACAATATAATGGTAAAATAAATCACAGAAAATGTTTTTCAAAAATCATGAAATCTTTAATGGCATCTCAGAGACCCAGCCGACCAACTTAAATTTTCAATGGTAACAAAAATACGTTAAAATATACCAAAATCTGTCTCTAATAGTTCAATTAGAATTAGAGACATAAGGCAATGTATATTGTGGATTTTTATAACCTTCAATTGTTCAGTGGCTTTTTATAACCTTCAGTTGTTTAATTTATTAAATTTTGTTTACAATTTTACAGCAACTTGGAATTAATTTTATATTCTATACATTTTTTTTTATTTACTGTACCGTACATTTATTTTTTTTAATAAATAAAACTCCTTATATGCTCATTTAAGTTAATGAGTTAATTTAAGGGGAGTTAAATGCTGTTTTAGAATTTTAAAGAGAAAATTCTCTACAAACAGATGCTATAAATATTAATCTTTAGTTACGCACTATCCCAGTTGAGTGTTATGTTAATAGGTCTGCTAAATGGAGAATGACGTCACACAACAGACCCGCTGAGCTTCACATAATTTTGTCTATGGTCGTTTTGATAGGTTAGTTGCATGTGCTTCGTATTTGGTTTGTATGTGAAGGCAATGAAGTAATTTACATGTAATTTCTTCAGAAATCGCCACTTTTGCAGACCGATCAGCCTGTTCGTTACCCACTATTCCAGGGTGCCCAGGAATCACTGAAATACCGTTGCTATTTGCGGACTTTATATGTAGATTGTTTTAATTTAGCAAGTTCCTTGAGAAAATATTTCTTAAACTGAATAGGGCCTGGGCATTGAATTTGTACAATTTTTTATTTTATTTTTTTTTTAATAATAACTTTTATAACTCAAAAAGCCGATTTGATTTAAGGAGGTTCCATAGCGGCATTGACTTCGCTCAAAGAAGATAGAAATGTTTTGGCTCAGCCGACCTATATATACCCCCCAGCCCAAGGCAACTATTATTAGTATTTTGCATCAACTCACCAACAGCCTCCGGGAACAAGGTCTTCTATTTATTCTTTTCCTGAGTCACAATGATATAATATTCCAAATAATTATAGAAAAATTCCATGAGATTGGAACAAGCGCAAACATGTATTTTCTTAATGGAACAACATACGATCATTGTGCTCATTCCAAACATTTATTCTGAAATAACTTATAAACAGACAGTATTGATAAAAAAACAAAATCCTAATTTAATCTAGCAATATGTACATTTTTTATATAGTCATGATCTAAAATAGAAGGATGCGTTAAAAACATGATTAATACGCCATTTGAAAGTTAAAAATTGAAAGAAATTAAGAATCCACAAGCAGTCAAAATCAAATAGACTTGGGCGTTATTCCATATCAAATCATCCTCAGGTTTGAATGAAACTTGGCGCATTTGATTAAATTATCATCTTGATGAAATGTACGTACATGTTTTTCCATATAGTTTATAGTTTTTTAAATTATTATTATTATTATTTTTTTTATTAAGCCTCGGAAAACACGCCTTTAACGGGCACTTACAACTTTTCAAAAGTTTTTATATATCATCTTGGAACTTTACAGAAAGCTTTTTATACCTAAAAGTAGCGAAAAATGAACTTATAATAAACCAACTGCAATCCTCCAAAAATTCAACGATCGTTTCTAAAATATATTTTTTTTTAGAAATTTAGGAAACGATTGTTACAAAAATCATAATACCTAGAGACTCAAAAATCATAATATCAAATTACAAAAATCACAATATCTAGAGTCTCAGAGAAGGTAGAATGCTAGATTTTATTGTATTAGTATATAAATAAAAAATACTGGGACTAAGGTACTTCAAAAAGTGTATTTCCGTCAAAAACTGGAAATCGAAATTTGTACGATCGCAATACCTTTTCTTACTGTATATTCGATATATTGGAAAGTAATATTTTAAAAATAACGCATCTTTCTTTTTTAATTATTATAAAAAATCATATTGTTATTTTTTTTTTTTAACTTACGAAATATAACAGTTTAAGCGAAGAAATTTTGTTTGGAGAAAGTACCTACCATCTTTTGAATTATAAAGATATTCTTCTATCCTAAACAATATTAACTGGATTAAAAATCCATTTATATTTATTTTGTTTTTCTACTAGCCTATCTATTTAAGAGTATTTTAGGACAAATTTGAGGATTCTGTGATCTTTGAGACTCTAATTATTGTGCTATCTAAAAATTTAAAAAAACATTTCTTAAATTTCTAAAAAAATATATTTATATAACTTATATTTTATTTAAATATTTTGATAATCATTTCTAAAAAAATATATTTATATAACTTATATTTTATTTAAATATTTTGATAATCATTTCTAAAAAAATATATTTATATATTTTAATTTTTAGGGGTGGTTGTACTTAATAAGATAATTTTTAGAAATCTTAGGTATAACCCATAACTTCCCAGCATGAGTTCATCATGAAATCTTGAATAGTATTTGGGGAAGACATTTTAAAGTTGTAACCGCACGTTATTGTCGCGCTATCTGAGGCTTCAAAATAATACTATTAGATGATTGTGGAAAAAAATGACAGCTGTTATCAGAATAGTAATAGAATCAAAGGTGACAAGTTTGGCATGTGATAACTATTACAGGTATTAAAATATAACTTTACCTTTAGCACATATAGCGAACAATAGTAAGAACTAACATAACACAGGTTGAGCAGTGCAGCCACACCTTGTTACTTTGTTTACAATAATATATTGATGGTATTCATAAAAAGCTAAATATTCTTTGTTTAATAACATTGTTAATAAAGCTATTTATTTATTTAAAAAATAGGTAGAACAATGATAAAAAGATAAAATTATATGTTGATACTGTATTTTATTAGCTTCTATTATTTCTTTCATCAGATAGTGTATATGTCCACAAGCTCAGTCTTTAGATTTGATTTTATTGTTTCCTTTTATTTATTTGTTTAGCTTAAATTTGAAAAAAAAAAAAAACATTTCTTTAAAAGGCCTTTGCCATATGTTCAGTAGTAAATTCTTAAACAGTTAAGATCCATACTGCTAGAATAAGAACTAATCAAAGGTACTCAATTCAATACTATCTGCCCTGTAGGGATAGTGAACAACAATGTAAAAAGAAACAAATAATAATATTTTAAATATTTGGTTATTAAAGTTTCTGGTAAATTATTGTTGTGGGTTGTATCCGCTGTCAACATACATATAAATAGCTATTTTTATATTATTTCATATATCCAGACAAATATTCTCCAACATACAAATGGCTCACTACAACCCTTTGTCCTTCCATTTGCTCTCTTGGCCGTCCCTTTCTTCTTTTGCGAATACACTCCCTAGGTAAGTCTTATTCACCTGTCTATTTTCACTCATCCAATTAACATGCCCATGCCATCTCATCCTATTTTGGTATCAGATATATGCAAGTCCCGTAATAAATTGTTAGCTTCTACATCTTTTCTAATACACCATCTTCCAACTACTTCACACATACATCCATACATTTTTACTTGCTAAAATTGTTTTTACATCTTCTTCATTTGCTTTATGTCAATAGGGATCTGAGATAGGGAAAGGTTGGCATTACTTCAATACTTTTACTAATAATGTGATAGAAAGTTTGATGCTGTTTTATTCTTTCTGCTATCATTAGTTTAGTCTTCTCAAAATTCAGCTTGAGACCACCACCCCTTGCTTTCTCTCTCAAAGCTATGTATGCCTCCTCAATTGTCTGCCTGTTTCTTCCCCTAATTATACATCATCTGCATATGCTATCATTTGTATTAATTTATATCATTTGCTTCATACATTATGAATCTGTAGGTTCTATCATATGTGGCTTTGAAATTTAGTCATGCAATATATTGAAATAAATTATTTATATATGTAAATAGTATATTGTTAAAGGTTTTTGTGTGTTTTTTCTAAATGAAGTAGGATAAGTATAGGTAGCAGAGGATTCATTTGTTGCAACAGTATCTTTGAGCCAATTGTACACAATTATAATGTATAAATTAATTATTTAAATAAATTTACATTCTACTAATTCTATCTAGGTGTTGAGATGTTGATTTTGTAGAAAAAAAAATGAGGAAGAAAATGCACCTCATATTTGGTACAATATTGATACACTATTAAATGAATTTCTAATCTAGTTTATCTGGTTTACTAGATTAAATTCAAACTTGTTTACCTGAACATTTGTAATTGAAAACTAATTTTAATGTACTCTTTGTTATTAAAATAAACAGGTAGAAAATATGGACTTTAAAGTGTTGCTTGTAAAAGGATTTATTTTTAAAAAAACAAAAACAATTTTTATCTTTTTATATTTTATTTATAAACTTGTACTAACAATATACATCGCATATTTATTGAACAATTGAGTTCAAATACTTCTGTGTTTGTAGAAATGTTAAAACATTAATATACTATGATATTTAGAATAGTTGTATGCTTATTCGTTTTTTTGACAAATGTGGATAAATCTTTCAATAACAACAAATTATTTAACTTTTATAAAATTACACAGCTTTTATCACAAAGAACCCTGTTATGAACACTAATTTAATAAAGATAATTTCAGATAATCCATTTCTTATTATCATTCTACAATATATACATAACCGTTCATTCTAAACCCTATTTGTTTGTTATAATATATATACAATCATTTAACAGCCATTCATAAACAAAATTAATAATGATTAAGATAAAATACAAAACTACTAAATCAATCATACCAAGATAGATTGAAAAATCAAAGAAAATATACGCTTTTAAAATAAAATAAGAATTTCTTTCATTCCTTCCCTTTTATTTATCTATATTCAATGCTTTAAAAGTCCATTCTTCACAAATGCATACAATTTTTTATTTATAAACATTTTTTTCATTTAACTTCTCGATTTTTTTATTAATATTTTTACTATTTAAAAAAATATAAGGCTACCCCCTTGTAGCAAGCTCCTTTTTTCTTTGTTTTCTTATTATATGCAATATTCTAACCAGTACCATATGGTATAACAATGCCACTAAAGATATGACAGTGAGAGGCTACTAGACCCATTGTAAAATGTCTCTCTGTACACTGAAGATGACCTCTCTCGCCTTGTTGGGGTTAAAGAACGTGTCCGTTCCCTTATCTGGAAAATTAAAGCAAGAAAAATCTAGAAATTATTTCACTATATCTTTTACATTATTATTTTAATTACATTAAAAATATATCTCAAACTATAATATTTAGATTTTATAAAGATGAAAATATATATTTATGGAAATTCACAAATGATTGAAAGACTTGAATGAAAGATGGCTGAACTATTTTACTTTAAAAATATATACCACAAGCATGACAATATGGGTAACTAATTTTAAATAATAAAAGGTGACAATAGGGAAATGTTTCTACTAAAAACTGGGAAAAACGGAAACAGTTTTTTTTAAAAACTTATTTATACAAAGTTTATTATCTCTTATGAACATTGTATGTTTACAAAGTTTCAAGACTGGTGCCAGAACTAAAAATTTATGTAAAATTTGTGTATAGAAAACTTAAAGTCTTCCTTTAAGTTTTCCTGAAATAACAACCAAAGGAGTGATCTACAAAGAATTTGTTCATGTCAGACAGACACAGGCATAGGTTAGTTTTATGTTGGAGTGCTCCTCTGTTGGAAGGATCGAGTCCACTGAGTCCACCCAAAGATCAAAGACAATTGGTTTCTACATTATGAAAATGTGTTCTCTCGAACCTCATTAGCAACTGCCAAAGTATTGACCTATTTCAATGGAGCAACACTGCTGCAGAAACCCTACAGCTTCAATCTAGCTCCCAGTGTCTTCTTTCCGAAGAATCAGAGAGACCTGAACAGAAAGCGATTCGACATGATCCAGACAGCTTCAGTGAGGTTCCTTAAAAGGTTCCAGAGAACCTATGAACAATGGAGAAAATCCTGGAAGCAGCGGGTTGATCCCCAAGCGTCATATATTTAAGATTATAAGTTTGCTGTACAAAAACAGGTTTTTGGTTCTGAGACTAGTCTTAAAACTTTTTGAGTGCACCATTTATTTCAAATGGGTTTTTAATAGAAGGTATTATATTGTATTTATTTCTTCTTACAATACATTTCGAACAGATAACAACCAGCTACTTGATAGAATTTTTCTCATTCTCTAACTGATAAAGTTCTCATCTTTTTGAGAAATGTGAACTGGTTGTGCTAAATTTTAGCAGTATATATTTCTAAATATTAAATAATTTTTACTTATCTTTTTAATTATATTTTATGATTTCAATCTCTTGTTCTGTAATTTAGTATTTGTAAATATGTATTCTTACTTTATTAAGTTCTATAATCTCAAAAATGGTTAAAATATCCCTATTTATCTTATTATTTTAGTATAACTATTATTAGATTTCGTTATGTTACATATTTATCAAAAATGCACGAAGAGGAAAAGAAACTACATACCAAGACAGACTTTTATTTCTCTCCAAGGACATCAACAGTAACTAGGTTTAAACTTTCCATTACCTCATACAAAATTTTATATATTAGTAATAATCAATTTCGGGCCTGTATAGAAGTAATCAAAAGTGGTAATATTATGTGTAGCATGCTTCATCTGAAGGTTCGAACAGGGATAGTGTAACAATCATGCTCTGTGGTGAATGTAATTTCTACAAACCTGTACCTATACTTATAAAATTCCTTTTTTAATTTGGTGTACTTTGAGGAGTGGTTTCAGATGAGTCAGTTGTATTAACTGGTGGTTGTCCTACTTGGTAGGTAACCTACATAAATATTGATTATCAAAAGCAAAAAAAAATAAAAAATAAAATAAAAAAAACAAACAAAAAAAATAGGAGGCGATGAAAAAGCTGTCAATTGTTTCATTTTTTAGTAACAGTGCCAACAATTAAGTAAATGGGAATTCATAATATATTATGAAACACTACCACGTTTAAATAATAAAATACTACAAAATACTAATCTGCTTGATACATTTAACTGGAGTACAATATAATAATTTAAAAGAAACTCAGGATTCTGAAGGAATTCCACTTTGAATATAGAATATTAAATATCTTGTCAGAATCCTACATTTTACTGCTGACGTTACCATTTCTTTTGTTGAAACATAAATCCTCATCATCAGTTATCTTCTTAAGTTTTTCGATTAATGCCTAAATACTTTATGAAGGACCGTAACAATTTAATATAGTATTAACATAAATGACATAGACACAATTTAACCTCCCAAACACTTCATGTTGTCACTGTTCATATCATCCAAATATACAAATACAATAAAAATTTTAATTGTAAGAAAATTAAAATTAATGCTCAGAAATTATTTTTAAAAATGGATGTGGAATTCAATTTTATACTTACCCCATTCTGTGGGAATACTAAATATATCTAAACAGGATTTTGCATCCAATTACAATTTTAAACTAATAGCATTAATCTGTTCAAAGAAAAATGTAATTGGTTGAAATAATTAAAATAAATACCTTTACAGTAGAAAAGGCCCTGTCAGTTCCATAAGGGTTTCTTGCAACTATAAAGTATGTTCCACTGTCTTCAGGTAAAGCTCTCTTCAAGGTAAGCCGCACATACTCTCCAAACGATTCCTTCAGGGTCCTGTCACCGTCTGTTATGTCCTTTATACCTTTCATTAGCATCACTATAAAACAAAGTAACTTTTTGTTAAAAATCTGTTGTTTTTTTTAGAACAATCTATTAAATAACAGCTTTTATTATATGAATAAGCTGTTATTTAATTTATTGTCCTTGAGGATGGCCAGGTTGGCCAAAACATTATAAATTTAAAGAAATAATAAAGAATGTTATGAGACTTGCATGAATACAAATTATTTTATTTAAACCAAGATTTGATTTTATTTGTTGATGTTAAAAACATTTAAATCTATTGCTGCTTTAACCAACCATCTCCATCTCTCATTGTTTCTTAAAACATTGAAGCTTTCTGTAAAAATCATTATTTTCTTAATCATATAAATTCCATGGATATTGCTATCTACATTTATGCTATAGTTTGTACTCTTGATATTAGAATTTTTGATATTGATATGAATTTTTGTGGAACTTTCTTCTAAATAGATTATTGAAAAACAGACATTATTTAGTAGGTGTAATTTTTTTTTTTTTTTCAATCGTAAATTCATAACCATAATTTTAAAAAATGCTCAGCTCATAACCATTATTTAAAAAAAGAAAAGAAAAACACTACCTCTTGGTTTTGGTTCTCCAGAGACATAGCATGTTAATGTAAGATCCTCCCCAGAAGTTAGCGTTATCCTGGTATCTGGGCGAGCAGTTATCAGTGCAGGTTTGTCTCCAGGTCTTCTCTCAACAACCTACATTAAAATACTTTATTTATAACTAATTTAGTTTTTAAATTTGTTTCACTATCATTGATTAAATTATCGAATCTCTTGCATTATTGCTACAAAGGAGTTACCATTTTAACAATTTGAAAACCAACCTGAATATGGGCAGGAGCTGGTTCAAGAAGACGAGAGGAACCAGAAAGTACTCGGCAGTGATAAAGACCACTTTCGGAAACTGTGACACCTTCAACTAAAAACGTGTGAAGCCCCATTGAAGGGTCTACAAGAGTATGTGTCCGCGGGGAGAATTTAAGTGGCACACCTTCTCGCAACCATGTCACTTCAGCTCGAGGGCATCCTAAAGTTAATAAATTTAATCAATAGCAAAAACTATTCTAAATCATTAGACCTCTTTTTTTTATTTATTAAGAATCTTATTTTATTAATTTCTATTGCCATCATTTTTGCCATTTCACTTTTTAATTAAAATTATTATGCCATCTCAACAACTCACTAGTAGGTCTATTCTCTCAAATATATTCATACTTATTGTATTTGGGTTTTTAACAAAAATTACTTTGAGATAATTACAAGAAACATTTCTCATTCCAAATTATGTCTAATTGGTGAGAATTATTCTTCTCTAAAGGTAAATTTAGAAATTTGTTGAAACTCAAAGGAAATGATTTCCACCTCTACTTGCTTTGATGTTCCTTCTGATACCTTGAATTTCCTTTTATCTTCATTTGTGATCAAATTTTGACATATCCCTTCAGCTTTCAGGACTAGGAATTATACCAGAACAGAATAAATGGAGAGTTTCTAACTGCTTTTACCATTTGTAAGTTAAAATATAAACAAGAAAGAAAAGACAGACAACCTTATTATCAGTTCCATCACACTTGTATCACCTACACCTCAGCTCCATATGAGGAATAGCAAATGAAAAGAGATACACAAAATATCAAAAAGCTATATCAATGTAATATAAAAAATTGGATTTTTCATAAAAATAATAAATAATTCTCCTTATGCTGTATAACTACGCAATATCAAGTACATATTGCTTTAATAAAAATATTGAAAATATTTGGACAGCAAAAGCTATTATTTGATAATGTTTTTAATGTATATCTTTACAATAAAAAAAAAAATTAAATTGAAAGAGGCTAACCTTGGATCTGAAGATGTAGCGCAATTATACCACCTGATGGAACTAGAGAATCTGCAATGAGGCCAGTCACCCTGGGACTAACTTCTGGCACTCTCAATGGAAGACTTATTTCCTGAGATAGACCATATTCTTCCATTCCTTTAAAAATGAAAAACCATGTTAATTGTACTTTAATATAAAATTCGCTATAATCACAATTAAAAATATTTATTGATTGATAATAAACTATGGGACTTTTTCGTGAAAACTACTCAAGGTACCAACATGAAATTTTGAAGGAGGCTTTTGTGTTATATCAAGAAACAGTGAAAAATATTCTTATTTAACTATTTCAACTTCTTGATAAACAAAATTTTTAAGAACTGGTTATTTTGTTATGCAAAACCCAGAATGTGCAACTTAATACCTCGATGGTCCCACATCAATTTTTTTCACTTATGAATGTGTTGACAAAATTTCCTTGACACACCTATATTCCAAAAATGGCTTGTTCTATGTGTCCTAAAATTTGAGGAACATAAAGAATTAGGTGTTTTGGTGTAAGCAGATCTTAAGTTTTGTAGTGAAAATTTGTTATCAACTTTTTGTTGCCCTCATTTGGTTTAAACACTCCTTAAATGGGTTTAGCGATCAATACCAGGAACTGTTGGTATAACATTAAAATTTATTTTGAAACTAATTTTCATTTAACTTAGTATAAATCACTCTTCTTTAATTGAATCATGAATACTTATAAATTTTAAAAATGAGACTGAACTCATAATATATAAATGTTACATATTAATATATCTATAATATATATCAAAATATAAATTGTTATGAAAAAATTCAAATAATTACACTAAATATATTTTTATTATAAGTCTGATTTTCAATTTTGGTTCAATTCAATGCTTCTCCAATAGTAGATTGTCTTTCTGATAAGAAACAACTTATCATTAGTTTTAACACCTTAATAATTTAATTTTCTAATAAATTCATATACCTTGCCAATGTTCCGTATTGACTCTTAGGGTAGAAGTTGTTGCTGCTTGACCAGCTGGATTTATAGCAACACATGTGTACTGTCCAGCATCAGATGCTATTACAGACCTTATCTCTAAGCTCGCAACCCCAAAGCTGTATTCCACTACAAATCTAGGATTTTAACAAAACAATTCAATAATTATCAATATATCAATAAAAAAAAAAATTTTCATTGGGAACAGCTAAAATTAAAAATCATAAACATTTTTCCTATCAGAAATCATTAGTAAAACAGATAATTATCAGTCACCTGTCAATGATAGATTCTATTGGCTGTCCATCTTTGCGCCATTCAACTATAGGTTCAGGATCTCCTCCAATGTTACAAGTCAGTTTGACATTTGCTCCATGCTCTACTCTTTTGTCTCTTAAAGGACTGCAGATATATGGTTGTCTTTCCTAACAATATTTGAACATAATTAAATATGTCTCAGAGTATTTTAATTTGATATTTAAGAAAATGATTTGATTTGGCAGAATGAAAATAATTATTAATGAGTATTAGAATCTAAGCCAATTAATGTGTAAATTGTTATGGTCTGGGTTCTATCAAAACAATTTTGTTTTTTACTCGACTCTGATTTCTTTTAATTAGAAGAAAATAATCTGATACTACAATCTTTTTTCTTTACTGCATTATTATTTCCTAATTTGTTATGCTGATCTAGTTTTTGTTAATTTATTCACCACTACTACTTAAATTTGCTGGTGATGCTTGGTTAACTAAACATGATTGCTAAATAATAATTCTTAATTTTTTTTATTTTAAGATATCAGAAACATGGATCTTCTGCTACTTAAATCACTTGAAAGATTTGAGAACCAGTAGGAGTGGTCTTAAATCAAAGACATTTGAAAAAAATCAAGAGCAGCAACATCTCTTCATGTGTTTATAGTAGATTCAGTGAAATAAAAAAAACTTTGTCTGAGGCAATAGAATCAGAACAAGGCAAACTTACCAAGAATATAATGGATAGTGTCTCTGTTTGCCTGTTGTTCCTGGATTAGATCTTTTTTTGCTTAAAATTCTTTTTCTCTACCTTAAAGACTACTCAATGAACTGATTGTTATAATTTTTGAAAGGCTGTAATAATCTTTAACTGGGATTTGTTTTCAACAGAATACAACAATACCAAAATATAAAGCTGAAGAATTTTTTAAATTGCTAATACAGGCAAGTATCAATTCATTTAGATTTTTTTTGTTTTTGATATTTAGTTTGGCTTTATCACATCATACTAAGACCCACAGAAATGTAGAACAGCAACCATTGATGTCAAACAATCTGTAAAACTGTAGGAAATTTAGAAGAATACCTTCCCATTAAAGTATTGTTTGCAATCACTATAAATAAAGTGCAGGTTACAGTATTTAAGCTTATTACAGGACTTATTAGTTGACTAATGAGAAGAGTGGTTTTTTCAAGGACAATAAACGATATGCTGCCTTATTTGGATAAAGAAAACCAGTTTTAACTTAGTAGAAATAACTAGGTAAATACATCATTTACCCTGAAGTGCAGTAAATTGTCTTTAAGTAGTAGAAAACATACAGTATTATAAAAAAAATTAGCATAAAGCTGTCAAACTGAAGACACTCTTTCTCAAGTAAATTTATTTTTGTTGATTGATCTTTTTGTTTTCCCACATAAATTTTGGTTGTTATTCAGTTGCATAAGATCATGTCATTTGTACAAAACACACATATATAATCTAAACTTTCTAGTATATAATTTTTGGGGCATCTATTTGACCTATTCAGATGGATATAACCCACTACAAAAAAAAAAAAACAACAAAAAATAGGATCTTAAAGGAAAGATACAAATAGAAGTAAACTTCTATCAATATCTATCACTAAAAGCTACGAGCATCCTTGAGCTTGTGTTAACACCTTTTAAGGAAATGCCCGAGGCCTTACCAAAAATGTATTTTAGTCAGAAAAAAACATTAGACCAAGGTTAAGTTCTACCTATAAACCTCCACATCATAACCACCTTAAGATAAGGTGTGAAACACAAAAAAAATCAGATAAACTTTCATTCCATTGATAAAAAATTAAAATAAACAAGTCTTACATGATATTCATAACGAGTGCGTGACACTGAGCGTTGTCTGACCATTGTTGTGCCATCATTGAACACTGGTAATGGGGAAGCTGATCGTCGTCTAGTGTAACGACGGGACTGAGCCAGAGGAGAAAAGTCTTCTTTATACGGTATATAAAGAAAATCTTTATAAATCTCCTTTGATGAAAGTTGATCAGCACTACCACCAAATTCTTTTGACATGGAGTCAGATTTAACACCACTAGACAAGTATTCATTAGACATGTGTTTATTCAAATTTTTCCATGACTTGTCTATTCTCCTTCTTATAGAATCTAAAGCTGGAGAACTAGTTGTGCTATAACTGTAGTCTTTCATAAGAAAATCTGTGGCTTTAGATGAATGAATGACTGACAAATCTTTTTTCGAATAGTCATCCTGTAAAGGATAACTTCTTGGGGATAAATCTTGACTTATGTCTGATCCTGATTGAGTAAGGTATTGTTTAAGCTTGGATTGATTTAGATATGAAGTAGTTTCATAAGAAGAACTCCTAGAAATATGTTTTGGTGATACATAATTGGAATCAATATTCAAATTGCTATCAATCAAATATTTTCGACTAGAAGGAGAACTTTGGACATAAGATTTGATGTTTTCAGAATACCCAGAATCACTTCCAGCATATTTATAAGTACTTGCACTTCCTGATGAACCTTTGCCTACCCAAAAAAATTCATCTTCTGGGTCAAGTTCAACAACTTCAATAACGTTCCTCTGATTTTCCTGTCTGACATTTGCCCCTGAACTAACACGTTTTTCTCCTGTATCTTTATCTTTTTCAAATACATTTATTTCCTTCATAGTAAGCTGAACGTCACAAAACCTCTTGTCTTTAAATACTTCTTGAGATTTTTTATCTTGGTCTTCTTTGTTTGGCTTTTTTTCATCCTCAGTTCTCTTCTTGGTTACAGTGTCTACCTTAACAATACCTTTTTTTACTTCCTCATTAGCTATAACTTCATCTTCGGTCTTTTCCACTTCCTCTTTTTTCTTCTTAGCTTCAGCTCCCTTATTAGCCTTTTCTTCTTCCTCCTTTTCTTTCTTAGCTTCAGTTACTATTATAGCTTTTGTTTCTTTTTTCTTTTTAGCCTCTGCTTCTATTTTGGCATTTTCCTCATCTTCCTTTTTCTTTTTAGCCTCTACTTCTTTTTTGGCCTTTTCTTCTTCCTCGCTTTTCTTCTTATCTTCAGCATCCTTTTTAGCCTTTTCTATCTCCTTTTTCTTCTTATCTTCAGCTTCTATTTGAAGCTTTTCCTCTTCCTCATTTTTCTTTTTAACCTCGGCTTCCATTTTGGCATCTTCCTCCTTTTTCTTCTTAGCTTCAGCTTCTATTTTAGCCTTTTCTTCTTCCTCATTTTTCTTCTTAACTTCAGCTTCTTTTTTGGTCTTTTCCTCTTCCTCATTTTTCTTTTTA